>NC_045957.1:71593963-71893963 GCF_010909765.2 Amblyraja radiata
TTGAGACGCACGGGTATCGTGTGGGCCGCGCGGGACGGTCGCATGGAGGAGCGTGAAGGGGTATGGAGTTGCGCACGGTATCGCGCGGTGCTCCAGGATTTTGTAGGGCACAAATCTTCACGCGCCTCCGGCGTGATGTATCGCTTCCACACGCAAGCGTATTGCCGTCGCTCACAGGCGTCCTGACCTTGTATGTGCAACGCATGGTGATGCATGATTACGTCACCGTGCGTAACCAATGGCCGCCACACGCCGCCCATTCGTAGTCGGCCACAATGAGAAAATAATTATGCCGTAAGTATCAACGTTTTCAGAGTAATGCCTTCAGCGTAACACCTTAATAAGTATTTTTGAAACATCCTTAGTTAAGGATGTTTCAAAAGTTAACATCCAGGTCGGGATTGCAGATTTTATATCCTAAAAGAACACTAGTAACCAAATTAGTTTTTTTTTAAATGACCACCAACAATTTTACTAACACCATTTAAAAAAAAATTGCAAACTAATTCATAAGCTGGGTTCAAACCCTCAAACTGCTATAATGGAATACAATTTTGTGTTTGTTGTGAGTAATTCAGAAAGTTTAAAAGTAAATTAATTTTTCCAGCAAACAATAATTTTATCAATGTTTCATTTAACAAATGATGTCAATACGCTGACTCTACTTGCAGAGCAGATAAAATATTTGAAGGCGAATGATGATGCGCGCGACCGTCGCGCGGTTGTCACACGTCAATCACTACCGGCCTGTCGCGTAAATGACGGCCAAGTGGGACAGGCCCTGTATGAATGAGCAGCAGTGATATTCATCAGTATACAATTCGCATGGTACAACATTTAACAGTGCCTACACACTGAAGAAATTGGGCCTTGAACACGTTTGCCTACTGAAAGAGTGAAACCTACTTGAGCGTTAATGAAATGCTGTATCCTTACCTCAGCTGCTCCTGAATTTATTACCTGTACCCACCTTTGACATGTCGTTTGAAACCAAATCTGCCCAAAATTGACCTTGATCTGGAGACCAACTGGAGACCGATGTCAGTTTCCTTCGCTCCATAGATGCTGCCTCACCCGCTGAGTTTCTCCAGCATTTTTGTCTACCTTCGATTTTCCAGCATCTGCAGTTCCTTCTTAAACATCAGGACTTATCAGGACAAGCTATGCCATATACAAGTTCATGCTTCCTGTGAGAGTCTGATAGTAACATGCACCTGTAGCATGTAATTCCCCAGGGAAACTGGAATTCCTCAGCTTCTTCACAGGAAGCATTATATATTCTTTGTGTATGGAATTTACTTTTCACAGTCCAAGGTTCTCTCCTTTCTTTGTTAATTTAGAATACATTTTGAAGGAAGTGAAAAATACCATTAGTGGCTTTTTTTGATTATATGCTTATAAAATTGCAAAACTTCATTGATGAGAATAGTTTTGGCAAGTGTTGCCAACGCCACCGAAAGCCGATGAGAAGCTGGTGGCAAAGTCTGTCCCTGCATCACATCTTTTATCCAAAAATAAGTGGGGTGGGGTGTCGAGGATGGAGTTAAAGGGAAAGAGAGTAAAGGGATGGTTAATGACCCCAGAATTAACAGGAAAGGAAGCTCACAAAGGGATAGTAGAGTATGGCCAAGTGTAATAGGGATCGATGTGAAAGGTGAGATGTGTAAGGAATTAAAAGTATTTTATATGAATGCGCGAAGTATAAGAAGTAAAGTAGATGAGCTTGAGGCTCAGTTAGAGGTTGATAGATATGACATTGTGGGGATTACCGAGACGTGGCTGCAGGAGGATCAGGCCTGGGAACTTAATATTCAGGGTTATACATCCTATAGAAAGGACAGGCAGGTGGGCAGAGGAGGGGGGGCTAACTCTGCTGGTGAGGGATGGAATTCAGTCCCTTGCGAGGGAAGACATAGGGACTGACGAGGTAGAGTCACTGTGGATTGAGTTGAGGAATTGTAAAGGCAAGAAGACACTAATTGGTGTTATCTACGGACCCCCAAATAGTAGCCCGGATGTAGGGTGTAAGTTGCAGCAGGAGTTAAAACTGGCATGTAACAAAGGTAATGCCACTATGGTGATGGGGGATTTCAATGTGCAGGTAGACTGAGAAAATCAGGTTGGTTCAGGACCCCAAGAAAGAGAGTTTGTAGAATGCCTCCAAGATGGATTCTTAGAGCAGCTTGTAATGGAGCCTACCAGAGAAAAGGCAATTCTGGATTTAGTGTTGTCCAATGAACCAGATATGATAAGAGAACTCGAGGTAAAGGAACCGCTTGGAGGTAGTGAAGATAATATGATTAGTTTTAATCTGCAATTTGAGAAGGAGAAGGTTAAATTAGAAGTGTCAGTGATGCAGTTGAATAAAGGGGACTATGAAGGCATGAGAGGGGAGCTGGCCAAGGTAGACTGGAAAGGGATCCTAGCAGGAATGACGGTGGAACAGCAATGGCAGGAATTTCTGGGCATAATCCGGAAGACGCTGGATCATTTCATTCCCAAAAGGAAGAAAGATTCTAAGGGGAGTAGGAGACAACTGTGGCTGACAAGAGAAGTTAGGGATAGAATAAAACTAAAAGAAAAGATGTATAACACAGCAAAGAGTAGCCGGAAGCCAGAGGATTGGGAAACTTTCATAGGACAACAGAAGGAAACAAAACGGGCAATACGGGCTGAAAAGATGAAGTACGAAGGGAAGCTGGCCAGGAATGTAAAGAAGGACAGTAAAAGCTTCTTTAGATATGCTAAGGGAAAAAGAGTAGCAAAGTCAAATGTGGGTCCCTTGAAGGCAGACACGGGTGAAATTATTATGGGCAACAAGGAAATGGCAGAAAAGTTGAATAGGTACTTCGGATCTGTCTTCACTAAGGAAGACACAAACAATCTCCCAGATGTACTGGAGGACAGAGGATCTAAGGGGGTAGTGGAACTGAAATAAATTTTCATTAGGTGAGAAATAGTATTGGATAGGCTAGTGGAACTGAAGGATGATAAATCCCCTGGGCCTGATGGTCTGCATCCCAGGGTCCTCAGGGAGGTGGCTCTAGAAATAGTGGACGCATTGGTGAAAGGGAAATCATGCTTGACTAATCTTTTGGAATTTTTTGAGGATGTGACAAGTAAAATGGATGAAGGGGTGCCTGTGGATGTAGTGTATCTAGACTTTCAGAAAGCCTTTGATAAGGTCCCGCACGGGAGACTGGTGACTAAAATTAAAACACATGGTATTGGGGGTAGGGTGTTGACATGGATAGAAAATTGGTTGGCAGACCGGAAGCAAAGAGTAGGAGTGAATGGGTCTTTTTCAGAATGGCAGGCAGTGGCGAGTGGAGCGCCGCAAGGCTTGGTGTTGGGGCCGCAACTGTTTACCATATATATTAATGATTTGGAAGAGGAAATTAGGAGCATCACTAGCAAGTTTGACACAAAGCTGGGAGGCAGTGTGAACTGTGAAGAGGATGTTAGGAGGTTGCAGGGTGACCTGGACAGGTTGGGGGATGAGTGGGAAGATGCGTGGCAGATGCAGTATAATATAGATAAATGTGAGGTTATCCACTTTGGCGGCAAAAACAAGGGGGCAAATTATTATCTCAATGGGGATAGGTTAGGTAAGGGGGAGGTACAGCGAGACCTGGGTGTCCTTGTACACCGGTCACTGGTTGGCTTACAGGTACAGCAGGCAGTGAGGAAAGCTAATGGAATGTTGGCCTTCATAACAAGAGGATTTCAGTATAGGAGTTCTTCTGCAGTTGTATAGGGCTCTGGTGAGACCACATCTGGAGTATTGTGTACAGTTTTGGTCTCCTAATTTGAGGAAGGATATCCTTGTGATTGAGGCAGTGTAGCGTAGGTTCACGAGATTGATCCCAGGAATGGCGGGACTGTCATATGAGGAAAGATTGAAAATAATAGGCTTGTATTCACTGGACTTTAGAAGGATGAGGGGAGTTCTTATAGAAACATATAAAATTATAAAAGAACTGGAAAAGCTAGATGCAGGAACATTTCTCCCAATGTTGGGCTAGTCCAGAACCAGAGGCCACCATCTTAGAATAAAGGGGAGGTCATTTAAGACTGAGGTGAGAAAAAACATTTTTACCCAGAGAGTTGTGAATTTATGGAATTCCCTGCCACAGAGGGCAGTGGAGGCCAAGTCACTGGATGGATTTAAGAGAGAGTTAGACAGAGCTCTAGGGGCTAGTGGAGTAAAGGGATATGGGGAGAACGCAGGCACGGGTTATTGATAGGGGACGATCAGCCATGATCACAATGAATGGCGGTACAGGCTCGAAGGGCCGAATGGCCTCCTCCTGCACCTATTTTCTATGTTTCTGTGTTTCTAAAACCCCTCAGATCGGAGCAGGGAAGCAGTTAAAACAAAAGGAAACCGCACAAACAAATAAAGACTAATGGAAATGAGCCGTGTGTGAAATTCTCCGGTGTTTATCACGTTTAAAGATAAAGAACTAACAAGAACAAATGATTTAAGACGAACTGCAGATACTGGAAAATCGAAGGTAGATAAAGATGCTGGAGAAACTCAGCAGGTGAGGCAGCATCTATGGAGCAATGGAAATAGGCAACCTTTTGAGCCGAAACCCTTCTTCAACCTCGCCGCCGCACCTGGGCCTACTCACCTGGGCGCTGCACCGGGACCGCTGAATATCGCCGCCGCACAGGGGCCCACCTAACCTCGCCACCGCACCGGCCCCGCCGAACCTCGCCGCCCCACAACCATCCGCCCACCGGGACCTCCCACGCTTCGCCCGCTGACCCGGTCTCCAATCCCCGCGGGCTTCCACCATCGACTCCACTGACCCTCGCCACTCCACCACCCTCCAGCAGCCCGCAGCCGTTGCCTTACCTGCATCCTGGGCTCAGCGCCGGGCCCAAAGCTTCCACGCTGCAGACACCCACTCCCCTGTGTTCGACTGTGTTGGGTCCTAGTGCCAGTCCCCCTAACCCTGGTAACCTCCACTGGGTCTTCCCCATCCCCCTCAAACCATGTGACCCCAGCTCTTCCCCACCCACACTATAGCCCTCATACCCCCCTCCTCCCTGACCACCCACCACCCCCCCACCAGACATCTCCTCGGTCTCAGTCCACTCACCTGCCTTCCTCCGGCCCCAACCCCCATCCTTGCTGTCTGTTCACCATCCCTCCTGACCTCCCCCTCTCAGATACCGAACGGTCTGTCCTCAGCAGAGGCCTCACCTTTGTTCCCCTCCGTCCCCACCTCATTGAGTTCCGTGCCCGCCACGATGTGGAGCTCTTCTTCCGTCGCCGCTGCCTCAAAGCGTTCTTCCATGGGAAGGGGTCCTCGCCCCCATTGATGATCCCTTTCCACGTCTCCAACGGACCACCTCCTATTAGACCCCTCCTCAGGGCCAACTTCTGGCTTTAGACCTTTTTATTTTCAACTGCCGGAGGGACATCAACCGCCTCAACTTCTCCACTCCCCTTTCTCACTCTAACCTCTCCCCCCCTGAACGTACAGCCATCCACTCACTCCGCAACAACCTAGACTGGGTTATCAAACCTGCCGACAAGGGAGGTGCCGTGGTAGTCTGGCGCCCTGATCTCTTCAAGGCTGAGGCCACACGCCAACTCTCAGACACCTCCTCCTACTTATCCTTGGACCATGACCCCACAGATGAGCACCAGGCCACTATCTCTAGCACCATCACTGACTGTATCCGGGTTCCCTGTCCCCCCCCCCCCCCCCCCCAAGCCTCCAACCTCCTCGTTCCCCAGCGCCACATGGCCCGATTTTACCTTCTCCCCAAAATCAACAAACCTGACTCTCCTGGCAGACCCACTGTCTCTGCCTGTTCGTGCCCTACCAACCTTATTTCCACATACCTTGACTCCATCCTATCCCCCCTGGTTAAATCCCTCCCTACCTATGTTCAAGACACCTCAGATGCTCTCCGTCGTCTCCGGGAATTCCGTTCTTTAGGCCCCCATCCCCTCATCTTCATCATGGACGTCCAGTCACTCTACACCTCCATCCCCCACCAGGAGGGTCTCAAAGCTCTCCATGTCTTCCTCGACTGGAGAACCAACCTATACCCGTCTACAGATACTCTCCTCCGCCTAGCGGAACTGGTCCTTACCCTTAATAACTTTTTGTTTGACTCCTCCCATTTCCTCCAAATACAAGGCGTAGCTATGGGCATGTGCATGGGCGCTAGTTATGACAGCCTCTTTGTAGGGAACGCCGAACAATCCTTGTTCGAGAAGTACCAGGGTCCCATCCCCGACCTCTACCTCCGCTACATCGACGACTGCTGGGGCCACCTCCTGCACCCACACACAACTCACTGACTTCATCCACTTAACCACCAACTTCCATCCAGCACTCAAATACCACTGGACGATTTCCGACACTGCCCTACCATTTCTTGACCTCACCATCTCCATCGCAGGTGATAGACATCTGACCGACATCCACTATATACCCACTGACTGCCATGGCTATCTGGACTACACTTCTTCCCACCCTGCTTCCTGTAAGGAGTCCATCCCCTACTGCCAATTCCTCCGTCTAGGCCGCATCTGCTCCCAGGATGAGGTGTTCCACACCAGGGCATCAGAGATGTCCTCATTCTTCAGGTAACGGGGGTTCCCCTCTCCTACCATAGATGAGGCTCTCACCAGGGTTTCTTCGATACCCCGTAACACTGCTCTCTCCCCATCCCCCCACTCGTAACAAGGGCACCCCGAACCTACATCACTCCCCTCCTACATCAGTCTGAAGAAGGGTTTCGGCCCGAAACGTTGCCTATTTCCTTCGCTCCATTGATGCTGCCGCTGTGTTTCTCCAGCATTTTTGTCTACCTTCGATTTTCCGGCATCTGCAGTTCCTTCTTAAACCCTTCTTCAGACTGATGTGATGGTGGGGGGGCGCGGGAAGAAGAAAGGAAGAGGAGGAGACAGAGGGCTGAGGAAGAGCTGAGAAGGGGAGGAGACAGTAAGGACTACCTGAAATTAGAGGTCAATGTTCATACCACTGGGGTGTAAACTGCCCAAGCGAAATATGAGGTGCTGCTCTTCCAATTTCCGGTGGTCCTCACCTTGGCCATGGAGGAGGCCCAGGACAGAAAGGTCGGATTTGGAATGGGAGGGGGAGTTGAAGTACTGAGCCACCGGGAGTTCAGGTTGTTTATTGCGAACCGAGCGGATGTGTTCGGCGAAGTGATCGCCAAGCCTAGGCTTGGTCTCACCTATGCAGATCAGCGGACATCTAGAGCAGCGGATGCAATAGATGAGGTTGGAGGAGGTGCAGGTGAACCTCTGTCGCACCTGGAAAGACTGCTAGGGTCCTTGAATGGAGTCAAGGGGGGAGGTAAAGCGACAAGTGTAGCATCTCTTGCAGTTGCAAGGGAAAGTGCCTGGAGAGGGGTGCGGGTGGGAAGGGACGAATGGACCAGGGAGTTGCGGAGGGAGCGGTCTCTGCGGAAAGCAGACAGGGGAGGAGATGGGAAGATGTGGCGAGTGGTGGGGTCATGTTGGAGGTGGCGAAAATGACGTAGGATTATTTGTTGTACGTGACAGCTGGTGGGGTGGAAGGTGAGGACTAGGGGGGCTCTGCCCTTGTTACGAGTGGGGGGATGGGGAGAGAGCAGTGTCACGGGGTATCGAAGAAACCCTGGTGAGAGCCTCATCTATGGTAGAAGAGGGGAATCCCCGTTCCTTGAAGAATGAGGACATCTTCGATGCCCTGGTGTGGAATACCTCATCCTGGGAGCAGATGCGGCATAAACGGAGGAATTGGAACTAGGGGATGGAGTCCTTACAGGAATCAGGATGGGAAGAAGTGTAGTCCAGATAGCCATGGGAGTCAGTGGGTTTATAGTGGATGTTGGTCAGAAGTCTTATCACCTGCGATGGAAATAGTGAGGTCAAGAAATGGTAGGGAAATGTCGGAAATGGTCCAGGTGTATTTGAGTGCCTGTTCACGATCATGACTAATTGCCTTAAATGCCCCATTCATCATTACTTGATTATAAATACTTGATTAGTTTGGTTTAGTTTATTATTGTCACGGATACTGAGGTACAGTGAAAAGCTTTTGTTTGCGTGCTATCCAGTCAAAGAAAAGACTGTACATGAATAAAATCAAGACAGTTAGGATAAACATCTTGTGCAAGTACCCTTGAATATGAATGACTGAACTTCCACAGTCCCCTGCGATAGATATTTCCAAAATTAAAACTTGAAAGTACACATTGTATTATCCTGAGAATATAGCCCAAATTCTTGCTATCTGTTAGATTAATTTCTTAAAGAATTTTGTCAATCCATAAGACAAGAGAAATTGAGATGCTTGGAACAAAAAATAAAATTGACCATTTCTAGAAGGAAAATATAAGCTGGCTATTCCTGGGTGATTCATGCTTTGAGCCTGCAACAAAGTGCACATACATCTCTTCTATTTACCCACTTTTAACTCAATTCCCTTGACTGTGTCAACTGACAATGATCCCTATATCCTGAGCATTTTAAATAATCCATTAATAGCTTTACAGAAGGCAATTCTTCCTGTTGAAAATACTGCTTTCATATTGAACTTCACTAAACGGTAGCTATAACTGAGGAAGTCCATCCACGCCTGGGGCATGAATCGTTGCTTCTGCTCCCTGCTTGAAGTTCTGTCAGCATATGGAATTATTGGAGATGCAATAGACTGCAAATGTTGGAACCTGGAGCAAATAAGGCCATTTACTGGTATTGCACTTGTGAAGTATTCCTATAGAGCCTTTCAAAGGATGCATTGCCACAGGGCAAATAGTTAACGTGTAAGCACTGTGGCAACCTAGGAAACTGAATAGATAATTTCAATCCAAAAAGGGCGGCACAGTGGCGCAGCGGTAGAGCAGCTGCCTTACAGCACCAGACCCATATTCGATCCTTACTACGAGTGCTGACTATATGGAGTTTGTACGTTCTCCCTGTGACCGTGTGGGTTTTCTCTGGGTGCCCCGGTTTCCTCCCACACTCAAAAGATGTACAGGTTTGTAGGTTAAATGGCTTTGGTCAAAAAAATTGTAAATTGTCCCTAGTGTGTAGGATAGTGCTAGTGTATGGAGTGATCCCTGGTCGGCACAGACTCAGTGGGCCGAGTGTGTAGGATAGTGCTAGTGTATGGAGTGATCCCTGGTCGGCACAGACTCAGTGGGCCGAAGGGCTTGTTTCTGGCCGTATCTCCAAGGTAAAGTAACGTAGCTCCACAAACAGCAATTTGGTCATGGCCAGGTAATCAGTTTTAGTGATATTAGTTAAGAAATACATATTAGCTTCAACACTTTTTTGTTCTTCAGAATGATACTGTGGGATGTTTTTCATTTCCCCAGGTTCAACAGATGGGACCTCAGTTAAACATTGCATGCAGTAGACACCACCTATGTTACTACAGGCTAACGTCTTCAGCACGTAAGGATTACAAGGTTTTTTTTTTGCCAAATCCCTGGAGTGAGACTTGAACATAGAAACTTATGATTCAGAGACAAGAATGTGACTAATTGAGTCCCAGCTGAGACTGACAAGCAAGGTTGTCCTCAAGAGCCAGTCATTGCTTGATCTATTGTCAGAGACACAGTATATTGTTTCACCAGAGTTACCTTTGGGCAGCCAGCACAGAAATGAATGACAGAGGGATGAATGAGATTGGTATGAGTAAAGAAACAAAAGCAATTTTGTACAGTTTCATTGACCAGAGAGGATAAAATACTCACGAGAGGATATGTGATTACAGTGTTGGGCTAAAGTTATGGACTAACGTGGATGGATGGAGTTAATCTGTAGAACAGCTATGATCTGACTGGTTGGTGTGGCCGGTTTAAGAGATTAACCCACTATAAGCATCTATAATGCACCTGAAATGTTTCAACCTGAGCATTCTCAAAAAAATGACACTAAATCTCAAAGAAATATTGTAATTGTAATTAATTTTATTAGCCAAGTATGAAAACAAAACATGTAAAACATACGAGGAATTTGATTTGCAATACCATCATACCAAAAAAGCAACAAAACACGCAACCACATAAAAAAATTAACATAAACATTCCTCACTGTGATGGAAGGCAATAAAGTCTTATCTTCTTTCCTCCTTTTTCTCCCGCAGTCGGGGTGATTGAAGCCGGCGACCGAAGATCCCACGTCGGGGTGATCGTAGCTCCCGTGAACGGGGCAGTCGTAGCTCCTGCGGTTGGAGCTCCCGAAGCCGGTCTCTAACCAGGGACCGCGAGCTCCACAATGTTAAAGTCCGCTGACTCCTGCGATTGGAGCTTCCGTGCTGGCAAAGGGATCACCGGCTCCGAGATGTTAAATCCGCAGGCTGCTCCCAACGTCGATCTCCAGCAAGAGGCCTCCAGCTCCATGATGTAAGGCCGTAGTGTAGATGGAGATACAATAAGGAAAAGGATAAAAAAACAGTTCCCCCCCCCCACATAATACAAAACTAAAGATACACTAAAACAACATTTAACTCCAGACTAAAAAACACCAAAGAGAGAGCCATTCTACGGCGTCACCCATATCACAAAAAATGTCCAAAGAGGAAAGATTTTAAAGCATATTTAAAGTAGGTGAGAGACTCTACGCATGTTCTTGTATATTACAGATTTGGTAGCCTGATTTACTGATCTCCCAATTATTTTCATTGACAAAATGTAAGTAAAAATGAGGAATAATATAGAATGTGTCACCTGGTTGCAGTCACCCATTTTACCCTGTTTAACAATCTGAAGTCTATCATGGGGTCTGCCAAGAGGTATTAATATGAATTGATTGCTTTAGTTTGAACATAATGGATGGTCTTTTACAGAATACAAGTTTCCTATATTATGCAGGTAATGTTTAGCTCGAAGCAGTCGTGGTTTTCGTGTCAATGCCCATTTCATCTTTTTGAAGTGTTAAGCAGGCTATTACAGACATTAATTTATATTAATTTGTTTCATATTTCTACTTCTGCAGCAATATTTCTGTTTTATTTTTTCCAATGGGAGTTGGGCACAATCAATAATGAAGATAGATTAGGTTACATTTGTTCTCCTGTTTTGCTAGAGTATAGCACCTACAATGAGAATGCCACGATTATCAGCTTACTTTGGTACTACTGGTTTGTTTGTATACATGCCCCAAAGAATTATTACCATTTCCAACAAGCAAAATTTCTTAATGCAAATTTGCACTTAATTTTTTTAATTTTATTTATTTATTTAATTCTTTATTTCGAACAGAATAAAAGAATAAAAAGCAAGTGTGAAACAGCATACAAAAAACAAAAAAACAAAACAAGAATATTTATAAAGTGTCATAAACAATATCTATAAATAAATGAAATCGTATGTGTCCGATAAGGTGCAGGAAGAAGCCAAAGCTTATTAATTCCCACCCCGTATTCAACTGCTTATAATTATCTTATACAAATTTAGCAGCTATATGTACACCAAATGTACACCAAATTATTTATATTTATACACTAATCAAATATTTACAAAGCCATACAAAAAAAGAGAGGAAAAAAGAAAAAAGAAAAAACCCTCATATACTATACAGTATCTCTTAGTCATATATACAACCCATCACCCTATAACTACCCTTCCCAATACAATCAGTATAACACCTATCCTCATCCCAATATCCTTTAAAAAATGTGTTTTTGTACATCTTTTTAATGAATTATGTTTGTGCTAAGATTTATCTCCTGTTCCAGACCATTCCACAAATTCACCCCACAGATTGCTATGCACATACTTTTAAGAGTTGTTTTGACATTGAGTATTTTTTAATTATGTTCCCCTCTCAAATTATACCCACCCTGTCTTTCCATAAACAGTTTTTGTATATTTCTTGGAAGTAAATTATTTCTTACTTGGTACATGATTTGTGCAGTCTTAAATTTAACCAGATCGATGAACTTCAGTGTATATGATATAAACAGGATTGTGGGTCCTCAACCTGCCTCTTCTCAAGTCCACAATCAGTTCATTGGTTTTACTGATATTGAGAGCCAGGTTGTTGTGCAGGCACCATTTGGTCAATCGGTTGATCTCACTCCTATAATCTGATTCATCACCATCTGTAATTCGTCCAACAACGGTGGTGTCGTCGGCGAACTTGAAGATGGAGTTCGCACTGTGTCCGGCTTCACAGACATGAGGATGCAACCAGTCAATGTGCTCTCTACTATACAACTGTAGAAGTTCTAGAGAATCGGTCACGTTTGTGACTATCGTAGCAGATAGCATTCAAAGGTCATGTTTAATTATTTGGCAATATAACAATGTATCTTATGCCAATAAAGTTTAAATTGAAAATGAATTAAATTAATTTCAAAGGATACACCAAATGGTGTAGTGAAATTGGACTTGCCATTGCAGTCCAGAGCTCCTTGCTTAGGAAGCCTTTTTTGAGCTGTGTCTATCAGACATCTGTGGGAGCTACACCTGGTTCAGGGTGGCGTCATGATAATTTCCGCTCACTAGAGGGGACTGTTGGAGGTTCTTTTATAAAAGACTCCAACTATGTGGATATAGATAGAGCAGTTGAATCTCTGATCTAATGGGAATATGCTTCTTTTAATCATATGAACACACTATGCTCCGTGTATCGGAAGCATTAACAGGCGACTCCAGCCATATGCCTGTGCTAACACCTGGCAGGTTTGCAGTATTTCTCTCACTCTGTCATGGGGAGTATCGGAAAGAGGTGACCCGAGCATGTCTAGTGCTTATGTATAGTGATACTTGTACTAAACTGTATACAAAAATGAATTTCACTGTACCTTGGTACATGTGACAAATAAAGTACCATATCATATCATGTGGCCTCCTCCTTTGCTAGAGTGAGGGCACATGCAAACTGGAGGAACAACACATCATATTCCATTTTGGTACCTTACAACCCAGAGGTATGAATATTGAATTCTCCAATTTTAGGTAGCCTTTAACATTCCCCCTTTCTTCCCCTCCCCTTTATCTTCCATATCCCTCCCCCAACTTTCTCCTCCCAAATGCCAGCACCCCACCCCCTCACACTCAACATTCCTTCCTTTGGCTTTGCAACTCTTGTTTCTGTCTCACACCTTCCTCTTTTATCCCAGGCCTTTGTTCAAAAGCCCTTTGCTGGAGTCCACCTATTTTACCAACCCGCTTTATCCTGCCCCTCCTCTCTTCCTGCTTTCTTCCCCACTCCCCCTGCAATCAGTGTGAAGAAGGGTCTCGAGCATAAAATTCACATAGCCATGTTCTCCAGAGATGCTGCCTGGCTCATTGAGTTCCTCCAGCACTTTGTGTCCTTTTGTGTATTAACCAGCAACTGTAGTTGTTTATTTCTACTATTAACACAATGATAATCCCTTACTCAGTTATAGTGTCCCTACATTACATTCCATCAACTGCCTTTTTGGCCAATCTTGTAATCTCAGAGAAACTGAACCTTCTTTTTGCCAGAGGAAGTAGTTGAGGCAGGTACAAAAACAACATTTAAAATTCATTTGGACAGATACATGGATAGGAAAGGTTTAGAGGAATATGGGTCAAACATGGGTAAATGAGACTAGCTCAAATGCAGCATCTTGTTCGAAGTATCTATTTCCATGCTCCATGTCTCTATGACCAGTGGGATATTAGTTATGGCCATTAATTGCTGTTGATAGTATGCAAGGACAAAAGATCACCTTCACACCGCACCTAAAGAAAGTATTCCTAATAGTTGATTTCTATGACCACGCCACTGCTAAAATTCACTTGCAGGCATAGAAACTTCCACGAATAGGAGTCTTGCAGGAATAAAGGACCACAGAAGAAAACTATAAAGATCAGAACCTTCTTAATAAACCAAATTAAGTGTTGACTGATTTAATGTTATTTGCCTTACACTATATTCCACAGTCATAACTTTGTCCATGGGTCTCATGGTGCTCGAGTAACTCAACGGGTCAGGTAACATCTCTGGAGGGCACAGATAGGCAACGTTTTGGGTTGGGTCCTTTCTTCAGACTCAAGATTCCAAAATCTGCAGTTCCTAGTGTCCATCATACAAGGGTCTGAGGGAGCAAATATTATGGTCTAAGATAGACACAAAAACCTGGAGTAACTCAGTGGGACAGGCAGCATCTCTGGAGAGAAGGAATGGGTGGCGTTTGTCTCGACCTGAAACCTCACCCATTCCTTCTCTCCAGAGATGCTTCCTGTCCTGCTTAGTTACTCCAGTTTTTTGTGTCTATTTTTGGTTTAAACCAGCATCCGCAGTTCCCTCCTAAATATTATAATCTACAGTATTAGGAAAAGTCACTGCAAGAATGTTGCCTGAATGAAAATGATAAAAGAAGGGTCTGGTGAAGGAAAGAGTCTTGACCTGTCTCTGAAACTGGTGCTCTACAATGCTGGCAACTATATTCTGCACCTTATTATCTTTGCACAACATATTCTACTTGAGTTTGACGATTGTATTCATGTATGGTATTATCTGATTTGATTGAAAAGCATACACGCAGATCCTTTCATTGTACCTCAATACATGTGACAATAATAAACCTAAACCTAAACAAAGGGTGTTAATCTACTTCACTTCTGATTCTGTGACCCACATGACAATAATCTTCTGTTTTGCTGTACTTTGTGCCTGAACCGACTTGAGCTAAGTGGAAGCATAATTGCCGGTTTAAAAGCCCATTTGATTAAAAAACTAACAATGATATATGCTAAAAGACTTGAGCCTTGGTTTAGAAAGTATCCAATGTTAATTATTAATAGGATTAGTTTGATTCTCTGAGTGTTCTCAGAAGGCTGTAATTTTTAATGAGTGTTTGAGGCGCAGATGTTAACTTTTTTTCACTGGAACTGACATTAATGGTACTGCTTTCTCCTATGCAGCTCAGTTATTAGCTACAAGCAGTTCAGACATGCTCATTTAGAATAATTGTTTAAGAAAGAACTGCAGATGCTGGAAAAATTGAAGGTAGACAAAAATGCTGGAGAAACTCAGCGAATGAGGCAGCATCTATGGAGAGAAGGGATAGGTGACGTTTCGGGTCGAGACCCTTCTTCAGACTGATGGCGGGGGGGCGGGAAAAAGAAAGGAAGAGGCAGAGACAGTAGGCTAGAGGGAGAGCTGGGAAGGGGAGGGGAAGGAGGGAGAAAGCAAGGACGACCTGAAATGAGAGAAGTCAATGTTCATACCGCTGGGGTGTAAACTACCCAAGCGAAATATGAGGTGCTGCTCCTCCAATTTGCGCTGGGCCTCACTCTGGCAATGGCGGAGGCCCAGGACAGAAAGGTCGGATTCGGAATGGGAAGGGGAGTTGAAGTGCTGAGCCACCTGGAGATCATGTTGGTTATTGCGAACTGAGTGGTGTTGGACGAAGCGATCGCCAAGCCTGCGCTTGGTCTCACCGATGTAGAGAGGTTGACACCTGGAACAGCGGATGCAGTAGATGAGGTTGGAGGAGGTGCAGGTGAGCCTCTGCCTCACCTGGAAAGACTGCTGGGGTCCGTGGATGGAGTTGAGGGGGGAGGTAAACCGACAAGTATAGCATTTCCTGCGGTTGCAAGGGAAAGTACCAGGGGAGGGGGTGGTTTGGGTGGGAAGGGACAAATTGACCAGTGAGTTACGGAGGGAACAGTCTCTGCGGAAAGCAGACAGGGGAGGAGATGGGAAGATGTGGCCAGTAGTGGGATCTCTTTGGAGGTGGCAGAAATGTCAGAGTTTTCTTTCTCCCAAAGCATGCACTATCCTTTTGCCTCCACAGAGTCTGCCTCACCCTCTGAGTTTGCTTTTTGCTCCACATTGCAGCATCTGCAGTCTATTGCATCCTCATGCAGAAAAGAAACCAGCCCGCCAAGCTCTGCAGTAATTTAGATAGAGGGGTAATTTAAAGTTAATTAGCCCAGCACAGTCTAGCGAAGATATTTATTTTGTTTAACTTCACTGACTGTAAATGAGGTGATGTCCCCTGATATTCCATTAATTTGGAAATTGCTTAACACTTATCTGAGTTCTCATTTCAATAAAATGGTGTTGGTAGAACTCATGACTAGAATTGCCCGAGTACATGCAACATGACCTTTATCTTAGCATGCTGAATAAATGATCATATTAATATTGTATGAGAGTGCTCTATGTGATTATAATTTAGCTTGTGGCAGTTTTCTTAAAAGCCATGCGTAGGTTTCATGATAAAAGGCTCGTGAAACTGATACAAAACAGTACGCTTTATACATCATCTTTTAACTTGTACTAAGATTAATCAACAAGAGATTAACATGTCCTTTTAAGTTCGAGAAATGTCCCAGTTGTCTTCATTTCCCTCCTCTTAATTATTCTATGAGATCCCTGACACCTCATGACTCCCGCCATCATTGCAAATGACATATCATGCTGCGTTTATAAATAGCTGCACTCGCAACCCTTGTACCTCCCGAAGCGCAAGCCTTTGCCTCCAATGAAAGGGCTCCACTGCAATTTAACCTTGTGACAGTGAACGTAAATCATTTTGAAAATAAATGGATGCTTGTATCACTCCAGCACTTTTTGTGTGTCTTTAGGTGATCCTGAACCACTATCTGGTCAATGCAGACATCTGAAGAGTGGTCACCATTCCCATGCAGATAACAACCAGTGCATAACAATAACCCACAAACAGCCAAATGAGAACGACTAGTTAATCTATACCCATGATGCTGAGTCCATAAACATATTATACCTGAGGACCAATTTGCCAGTTTTAATCCCTGGCACACTCAATGAGAGCTCATTATTCTGCCACAAACATGACACAAGTCTTGTACATGATAGAAGAGGCCTTTTTAATTAAGCCTTTTGCAATCTGGCAAAGTGGAGAACACACTGAAGATGATTTGGAGAGAGGGTGATGAAGAGTGACGAGTGGGAATTCAGAGGGAGGATTTCCAGGTTTGCTTGGAAGGAATGGGAATCAGGTGATGCAATGGGTGATGTGGGGAGAGAAAGTGGTGGGGAGAGTCAGGCAGCTGATTAGGAGCATGGTAGAGAGCAACTGTGGTGAAGGGGTGGAGATAGTGGAGGAGTTAAATAAGATACCCACAGGTGGAGGGTGTGGGTGTGGTCTCTAACTCTCAGTCAACAGGTAGGGTAGAGCCTTTTAACTCACACCAACGCAGGTCTCAATCATTCATTGTTGCCATCTGAAAGGGAGGTGAAACCAAATTCAATGGCAGTTATTGAAAGTTAATTGAAATAAAACAGGGGCAGCACAGTGGAACAGCAGTTGTGTTGCTGCCTTACAGCGCCAGCGACCCGGGTTTGATCCTGACTACGGGAGCATGTCTGTACGGAATTTGTATATTCTCCCCATGACTTCCATGGTTTTCCCCGGAACTCCGGTTTCCCCCCACACTCCAAAGATGCACAGGTATGTAGGCTAAATGTTTCACAATGAACTGCAGATGCTGGAAAAATCAAAGGAAGACAAAAATGCTGGAGAAACTCAGCAGGTGAGGCAGCATCTATGGAGAGAAGAAAGAGTCTGAAGAAAGGTCTTGAGCTGAAACTTTTCCTTCTCTCCATAGATGCTGCCTCACCCACTGAGTTTCTCCAGCATTTTTGTCTACCTTCAGGTATGTAGGCTAATTGGCTTGGTAAAATCTGTAAATTGTCCCTTGAGTGTATAGGATAGTGTTAGTGTGCCGGTCGGCGGTTGCTGATTGGTGTGGACTCGGTGGGCCGAAGGGCTTGTTTCTGCACTGTATCTCTAAACTAAACTAAATTCAAGGAACAAAAAAAAATGACTGTAGGAAAGGAGTAGGGTGATATATTAATTGGATGGTACTACCAAAGAGCAGCCACAGGCTTTATGGACCTCCTGCAGTGTACCGATGTAAGTGAATGCAGACCTCCTGCAAGGCTGTCTTTCTAGGAGATGGTTTATCACAACAATCTATTCCCCTCTGAAAGAAGGTTTAAAGAAGAATGCACAGCAAACATTTAAGCACCAATTAAAATGCTTCTCTCCTTCGGGAGGAATGAGGCTGTGATCATATCTAGGAAGACAGAAAATGCTGGAGTAACTCAGCGGGACAGGCAGCATCTCTGGAGAGAAGGAATGGGTACCTGTCTAATTGTTTCTTAAACAATGGGATAGTCCCAACCTCAACTACCTCCTCTGCCGGACAATTTGTAGATGCTGGGGTTCCTATGTTCATGTTCAATAGTTATAGAAGCAGAATTAGGCCATTTGGCCCATCAAGTCTACTCAGCCATTCAGTAATGGCTGACCTATCTTTCCCTCTCAACAGCTTTCTCCTGCCTTCTCCCCATAAGCCCTGACACCCGTAATAATCAAGAATCTGTCTATGCCCACATTAAACATACCTATTAACTCGGCCTCCACAGCCTTCTGTGGCAATGAATTCCATACATTCACCACCCTCTGACAAAATAAATGTTTTCCTCATCTCCTTTCTAAAGGTATTTTATTCCGAGGCTTCGGCATCTGGTCCTAGACTCTCCCACTTGTGGAAACATCCTCACCACATCCACTATATCCAGGTCTTTCACTATTCAGTAGGTTTCAATGTGGTGCCCCCTCATCCTTCTAAACTCACTGGCCTTTTCTTCAAGAATACAGAGGTCATTGGTTTGGGAGGTACTGTCAAAGAAGCATTGACAAGTAATTGAAATACACTTTGTAGATATTATTTATTCATCTTTTGAGTCACAAAGCCAACTCTTAATGTTTTTGAGAAGGTGATGATGAACAGCCTTCATGAACTACCGATGCCCTTCTGGGTGATGGGTTGCTCACAGTGCTGTTGAGCATAAAGCTCCAAGATTTTGGCATGATGGCAATATACGTTCAACTCAGGAGGGTGCACAACTTGGAAGAAAGAATGTCTTTTACTGTCATTCAAACAGCTTGGATTGAACGAAATTGCATTTTCTACAGTCTTAACAATTACAAAAAAAAACAAGACCCAGTCATAACAAGAGGATTTCAGTATAGGAGTAAAGAGGTTCTTCTGCAGTTGTATAGGGCTCTGGTGAGACCACATCTGGAGTATTGTATACAGTTTTGGTCTCCTAATTTGAGGAAGGACATCCTTGTGATTGAGGCAGTGCAGCGTAGGTTCACGGGATTGATCCCTGGGATGGCGGGGCTGTCATATGAGGAAAGATTGAAAAGACTAGGCTTGTATTCACTGGAGTTTAGAAGGATAATAATAATAATAATACATTTTATTTATGGGCGCCTTTCAAGAGTCTCAAGGACACCTTACAAAAATTTAGCAAGTAGAGGAAAAACATGTAAGGGGAATGAAATAAATAGTAGAGACATGACTAGTACACAAATTAAAGAGAATTCAATTCAAAACACAATATGAGGCAATTCAAGCACAGATGAAAGGGGAGGGGGACGTGGGGCTAAGGATAGGCAGAGGTGAAGAGATGGGTCTTGAGGCGGGACTGGAAGATGGTGAGGGACACGGAATTGCGGATCAGTTGGGGGAGGGAGTTCCAGAGCCTGGGAGCTGCCCTGGAGAAGGCTCTGTCCCCAAAACTGCGGAGGTTGGACTTGTGGATGGAGAGGAGACCGGCTGATGTGGATCTGAGGGACCGTGAGGGTTGGTAGGGGGAGAGGAGGTCAGTGAGATATGGGGGGGCCAGATGGTGGAGGACTTTGTAGGTGAGGACCAGGATTTTGTAGGTGATCCGGTGGGAGATGGGAAGCCAGTGAAGTTGTTTGAGGACTGGAGTGATGTGATGCCAGGATTTGGTGTGGGTGATGAGTCGGGCGGCTGCGTTCTGGACCAGTTGGAGTCGGTTGATGTAGGTGGAGCTGATGCCAAGGAGAAGTGAGTTGCAGTAGTCCAGTCGGGAGGAGATGAAGGCATGGATGAGTCTTTCAGCAGCGGGAGGTGTGAGAGAGGGTCTGAGTTTGGCGATGTTGCGGAGGTGAAAGAAGGAGGATTTAATGACATGGCGGATGTGAGGCTCAAGGGAGAGGGTGGAATCAAAGATCACGCCAAGGTTGCGGGCCTGGGGAGATGGGGAGACAGTGGTGCCGTCGATGGTGAGAGTGGGGTTATTGATTTTGCTGAGTGTGGATTTGGAGCCTATGAGGAGGAATTCTGGATGAGGGGATATCTTATAGAAACATATAAAATTATAAAAGGACTGGACAAGTTAGATGCAGAAAAAATGTTCCCAATGTGGGACGAGTCCAGAACCAGGGGTCACAGTCTTACAATAAAGGGGAGGTCATTTAAGACTGAGGTGAGAAAAAACATTTTCACCCAGAGAGTTGTGAATTTATGGAATTCCCTGCCACAGAGGGCAGTGGAGGCCAAGTCACTGGATGGATTTAAGAGAGAGTTACATAGAGCTCTAGGGGCTAGTGGAGTCAAGGGATATGGGGAGAAGGCAGGCACGGGTTATTGATAGGGGACCATCAGCCATGATCACAATGAATGGAGATGCTGGCTCGAAGGGCCGAATGGCCTCCTCCTGCACCTATTTTCTATGTTTCTATGTCTATGTTAACACACTTTACACAGCCAACCATCACAATACAATACAATACAATACAATTCAATTTATTGTCATTTGGACCCCTTGAGGTCCAAACGAAATGTCGTTTCTGCAGCCATACATTACAAAACAAAAGACCCGAGACACAACACAGTTTACACAAACATCCATCACATCGTTGTGATGGAAGGCAAAAAAAAACTTATCTCTCCACTGCACTCTCCCCCCCATGTCAGAGTCAGAGTCAAAGTCAAAGCTCCCGGCTGGCGATGGCGATTGTCCCGCGGCCATTAAAGCCACGCCGGGTGATGCAAGGTCGCGCACCGGGTCTTGGTGTTAGAGCCCCTGGCGCGCGCTCACAAAGTCCCGCGGCCATTCCAAGCCGCGCGGGGCGATGGTGTAAGGCCCCGCTCCAGGTGCTCTTCAACCCTGCAACTCGGGCGGGAGAAGTCGCCGTTGCAGAAGACCCGAAAAGCGGTCTCCCAGCAGGGACCCGCGGGCTCCCGGTGCCGCCGTTTACCAAACCCGCAGTTGCAGCCTCCGAAACTCCGGAGGTCGGGTGGCAGCAGCGCTCCACCACCGCTCCATCCGCTCCGGACTCGGCCAGCCCCGTGACGGTGAGTAGTCGGCAGCTCCGCAGCTAGAACCCCAGGTCGTTCCTGCTGGAGGCCGCTCCACGTTGCAGCCCCAACGACAACGGAGACCCGACAAAGAAAAGGTCGGGTCTCCAGTGCAGGGGAAAGATTTTGAAGTTACCCCCTCCCCCCCACCCCCCCACACACATACCCCAACAAAAAAAATAACAAAAACTACATAAAAACGAGACAAAAAATAATAAAACACAGACGGACTGCAGAGGCCGCTGCTGACGAGAGTCGCGCCGCCCACCGAATCACAGTGAATCTCCAACACCTCTTCACTGTGATGGAAGGCAAAAGTCTTATCTCTTCCCTTGTTCTTCTCCCGCAGTCCAGCAGTCCAACTACAACGTCGAGGCGAACTGGGGCTCCCGATGTTAAAGCCCCCGGTGGGCAATGGTAAGTCCTGCGGCTGTTAGGCTGTGCTGGGCGATGTTAGGCCCCGCTCCGAGTCCTTTAAACCCCGCGATTCCAGCGGGGGAAGTTGCGGGAGCTCCGAAAAGCGGTCTCCCACCAGGGATCTGCGAGCTCCCGATGTTACCGTTCACCGGGCCTGTGGCCGGAGCCTCCGAAGCTCCGAAGTCGGGTCGCAGCCACGCGCCACCACAGCTCCTCCCGCTCCGAAGACGGCCAGCTCCGCGATGGAAGATCCCAGGCTCTGCGACTTGAGCCCTCAGGTTAGTTCTGGCCGGTGGCCGCCCCCGGCTCCATGATGTTAGGCCCAACGACATCAGGGACCCGACAGGGAAAAAGTCGGGTCCCTGAACAGGGAAGAGATTTTAAATGGTTTCCCCCACCCCCCACATATACACAGCTAAAAAAATAATAAAGCTAGAATCAAACATACATTTAACGAGACAAATTTAAAAAAAAGACAGACGGACTGCAGTCGAGCCGCTGCCGTTAGGCGCCACCACACCACACTTCCATTCTTCCATTCTTCCACCTTCAGGTCATCTGGGCAGGCACTGCGGCCACGGCACCTCGGGAAGGTTTCCGCCTGGACACCACCGTAGAGTCATAGAGTGATACAGTGTGGAAACAAGCCCTTCAGCCCAACTTGCCCACAGCAGCAAATATGTCTCAGCTACACTGGTCCCACCTGCCCGCGTTTGGTCCATATCCCTCCAAACCTGCCCTATCCATGTACCTGTCTAACTGTTTCTTAAATGTTGGGATAATCCCTGCCTTAACTACCCCCTGTGGCAGCTTGTTCCATACACCCACCATCCTTTGTGTGAAAAAGTTACCCCTCAGATTTCTATTAAATCTTTTCACCTTCAACTTGAACCTATGTCCTCTGATCCGTGATTCACCTACTCTGGGCAAGAGACTGTGCATTTACCCGATCTATTCCTCTCATGATTTTATACACCTCAATTGATCACCCCTCATCCTCCTACAAGGAATAGAGTTCCAGCCTACTCAACCTCTCTCTATAGCTCACACCCTCTAGGCCTGGCAACATCCTCGTAAATCTTCTCTGTACCCTTTCCAGCTTGACAACATCTTTCCAATAACATAGTGCCCAGAACTGAACACGATACTCTAAATGCGGCCTCACCTATGCCTTATGCAACTGCAACATGACTTCCCCACCAGGCAATTGTTTAATTTTGTTCCAAATCTACTTACGCAATAAACCCCTGGGCCTTGTTTGACAATCCATCTTAAGCATCAATCAAACCTCTGTGAAACAGTTTAAGTTAAATTTTGAGCTGAATTTCTTCTACTGCTAAAGTTAAGTATATCAATACTTAACTTCTAAGTTCCTTACAAGCTCGAATATTTCAATAATATTTTTGACACAATTTGTTCGTCTTTTTTTCTATAGTGTAAGCATCTGCTACTTCAGGACCTACCTACGGTTGTGCCCCATTGGAGCTATTAATTTCAATAACCTGTGCTGGTCCCACACTCATGACTGAATGTCTTTTCCATAACAGGAAATCCAAAATGTGCATCATAAAGCAAACTCTATTACACCCTGATCCTATTGAATAGTAAGATGAAAGAGTTGGCTGTTGACCCAGTGAGCGGGGGAATGAACACAACACTGTCCACATCAATGGAGCAGCTATAGAAATGGTCAGGTTCTGTTCTATCCAAATCACATAGAAACATAGAAACATAGAAAATAGGTGCAGGAGTAGGCCATTCAGCCCTTCGAGCCTGCACCGCCATTAAATATGATCATGGCTGATCATCCAACTCAGTATCCTGTACCTGCCCTCACCATACCCCCTGATCCCTTTAGCCACAAGGGACACATCTAACTCCCTCTTAAATATAGCCAATGAACTGGCCTCAACTACCTTCTGTGGCTGAGAATTCCAGAGATTCACCATTCACCAGCTACTTAACATGGTCCCTTTAGACTGATGTAGCAATCAGGAAAGTGCATCAGCGTATTTACTTTCTCAGGCAACTAATAAAATTCAGCATGACACGGCGCATGGTGGCACAGTGGTGCAGCGGTAGAGTTGCTGCCTTACAGTATGGATTCGATCCTGACTACAGGTCCGTATGGAGATTGCACATTCTCCCCTTGACCACATGGTTTTTTCCGGGTACTCCAGTTTCCTCCAAGGTTCCAAAGATGTGCAGGCTTGTAGGTTAATTGGCATTTGTAAATTGTCCCTGGTGTTGGATAGAACTAGTGTAGGAGTGATCGTTGATCAACGGGGTCTCAGTGGGCCGAAGGACATGTTTCTATGCTGTATCACTAAACTATAATAAACCAAACTAAATCTCTATGAGAATCTGCTCAAACCTCCACAGGTGTGCTGAAGGAAGATATCTGACAGGATGCATCTCAGCCTGGTTATGGCATCAACACTTCTCTCAGCTACCTGAACCAGCAGAGAGTGGTGAACACAGCCCTGTCCTTCACAGGCTTGTCACTTGCTTTCATCTAGTTCATCTTCAGGGTACATTGCATCAGGAAGGCTGGAGGTCGTGTCTAGGATGCCTGTCCCCCTGGCCATTCCTTATTCTCTCTTCTCTCTTCTACCTTCTGGGAGAAGATACAGGAGCTTGGAATGTCAGACATTCACACTCAAGAGCAGCTTCTCCCTTGTTATCTGACTCCAATGACCTCTTTCACACTCCACTCCTGGAAGTGGATCCACGTACGGTTACTATTAATTCTGCCCCGTTAGTTATTCTGTTATTGTACTTTAATATTATTTTGCACAATTTGGTTTTTCTACTACAATTTTGCACTATTCTGCTGTTTTTACACTTGTCATCATATTAATTGTTGTGCTTATCATTACAGTATGTATACTGTTTATCTGAAAACGTCATGTGAACAAGGAATGAGTATATGAAAATGAACTGATCTGTAATCTGTAGTACAGATGGCTCAATGGGCCATGCAATCAACTAACCTACTCCCCATCCTAATCTGTATGTTCTTCAGATTTCTCTTCCAGGTCTCGGACTGTACAGCCCATGATCCCTTCTGACCTCTTTATTGCTGTCACACAGTATGCTAATGGTTTTAGTGATCTATCCACCTGTGTGTAAGAAAAAACGATACAGACACAAATAATGATTTAAGAATGCTTGACAGAATCAAAGATATAAGAATGGTTTTCTTTGGCTTATTGAACATGTACAGATTTCATATTAGTAATCTATTTAGCTCCACCAAGCTCCCACAAACAACTTTGCAACTACAATCTGATAGACTATTCTTAGTGATTTTGATTAAATACTGACTAGGTCATTTCCCTATTCTATGAAGGAGAAGCTTCAACAACCTTGCAAGGTCACAGCCAGGGGTTGAGTTTTAATGTCCAATCCAAAAGATTGCACCTTCAAGAGTGCCGCACTCCCTCAGTTGCTGTCTGTTTGCCTACTCAGCAGCTCAGAGCTGAGAGTGCTACCAGTTGACAACAGTTGTACGCTAATAGTTACAAACAGTTGCTTATGGAGTTTAACCCCATCAAGTGTAAGGTGATGCGCTTTGGGAGGTTGAATGTAAGGAGCGAGAATACAGCTAATTGTGAGATCCTGAACAGCATTGATGCGCAGAGGGATCTTGGAGTCCAAGTTCATAGCTCACTGAAGGTGACAGCACAAGTAAATAGGGTGGTAAAGAAGTTGTATGGTATGCTTGCCTTAATTGCAAAGGGAATTGAATATAAGAGTCAGGTGCAGCTCTATAGGACTTTGGTTATGTCACATTTGGAGTATTGTGTGCAGTTCAGGTCTCCTCATTATAGAAAAGATGTGGAGGCTTTAGAGAGGGTGCAGAGAAGGTTTACAACAATGCTGCCTGGATTAGAGCGTTTCAGCTACAGGGAGTGGTTGGGTAGACTTGGATTGTTTTCTCTGGGATGTCAGAGGTTGAGGGGAGACTTGATAGATTTATATAAAATTGTGAGAGGTGTAGATAGGGAAAACAGTCAGAACCTTTTTCCCAGTGTGGAAATATCCAACACTAGAGGGCTTAACTATAAGATGAGAGGGGGAAAGTTGTGAGGCAAGTTTTTTTACACAGAGAGTGGTGGGGGCCTGGAACACACTGCCAGGGCTGGTGGTGGAGGTAGATATGATTGTGATGTTTCAGAGGCTTTTAGATAGGCAGATGGAAATGCAGGGAATAGAGGGATGTGGATGATATACAGGCAGATGAGATCAGTTTAACCAGGCATCATGTTCAGTATAAACATCATGGGGTGAAAGGCCCATTCCTGTGCTGCACTGTTCTATGTTCTCTGTTCTATAACTAGAATAATCATTCTTCAACTTATTTCCTAACTGGTGAACACAATATTAATATTATAGCGAATACTAAAAAAATACAGTTTCTTTAACCAAGCCTTGCATTTTTAATTGTCTTTCAGACTGCTCACCATGCTGGCTAATGAGTATAGATCAACACTCACAAGCAGCTAGCTTGTTTTCTGTCCTAAATATGATTTTGCCATGACTCATCCAACAACCGGGGAGTTATTACCCTTTACTCTGCCTTGAAATCTAATATACCTTTATTAACAGTTGACCTTTTTCAAAATTACAATGTGATTTATTTTGTAAATGATACAGTGCACTTAGGGATCAATATTTGACACTTTCCTTGCTATGTAACTAGTTGATCAACAAATGGCAACTTTCCATTAATATTTGTTTATTAAGAAAGCAAGGTCCCATAGATTCGGGTGCTCTTCAAAAATTAAGGATTTCAAGTATTTTGAGAGGCTATATAAATACAAGCTTTGTTAGTTCTATTAAACAATGAATCTTGCAGCTTTTAACTAGGTTAATGCTCTTGTTGCAAGACAATCTCACTGGCAATGACTGAATGGTTTCTGTTGAATCATACATATTTCAAGAGGGGAAAAGAAATCAAAGGTCTTGGTGAGAAGCTAGACCTGATGTGAGAAGGATGTCTTTCTCTCTCTTCAAACAGCAAGAAACTACAATTAAAACATCAATCTATATCACGATTCCTTAGATTTAACCAGCCATATCTAATTAGCAAATTAAATGCACCACAGCCACATTCACCCTGTGACTCAGAACGTTACTTCTAAAACCAGCTCGCTGCTGGGTATTTTATATGATTTATTACATATGTGTAAACATATATCAAAACGTTACATGTAAATCAGCACTAACTAACAATTTTATCCAAAGATTTCCAGGCATGAAATAAGGCTTTTGTGAATTCCACAGGAGTTTTATTGAGGTTTAAGGTAAAACCACAAAATGAAGGATTAGAGAAAGCTTTGCTCGACGATATAACAACCCATGAAGTGTTTGATGTTGACTTTGAAAGCAAAACATGGCATTTCCCAGTAGTGAAATATTCAGCCTGAATGAGCATAACTCCCACTGGAGGAGGATGCAAAATATGTTTCTAAGAAAGCAAATTTACACCAGAAATGATGCAACCCGTGGGTCTTTTTCTTTTGTCTTGGAACAAAAGGCTGTGATAAACCCCAAATAGAGATGTTTAAGAAGCTGTAAAGGGTGCACTGAGGATTTTTAAGGTGGAATGGGTGCAGAGATTATTTACGAGGATGTTGCCAGGACACGAGGGCCTGACATATGACAAAGTCCTAGCCTGACAGAAGCTGAGCAGGCTAGGACTTTATTCGTAGGAATGCAGGAGGGTGAGGGGGGGAGGGGGGGGGGGGGGAGGATCTTACAGAGGTGTATAAGACCATGGGAGAATAGACTGGGTAAACGCAGTCCTTTGCCAAGAGTAGGGGAATCAAGAATGAGGACATAGTTTTAAGGCCAGGAGGCAAGGTTTAATAGGAGGCAGGGACTATCACAACATTTAAAATACGTTTGGGCAAGTACATGGATAGGATAGGTTTAGCAGGATATGGGCCAAACGTGAGCAGGTGGGACAAGTATACAGTGGCTTGCAAAAGTTTTCATACCCCTTGAACTTTTCCACATTTTGTCACGTTGCAACCACAAACATAAATGTATTTTATTAGGATTTTATGTGCTAGACCAACACAAAGTGGTGCATAATTGTGAAGTGGAAGGAAAATGATACATGATTTTCAAATTTTTTTACAAATAAAAAACTGGGAAGTGTGGCATGCAAAAGTATTCAGCCCCCCTGAGTCAATACTTTGTAGAACCACCTTTTGCTGCAATTACAGCTGCAAGTCTTTTGGGGTATGTCTCTACCAGCTTTGCACATCTAGAGACTGAAATTTTTGCCCATTCTTCTTTGCAAAATAGCTCAAGCTCAGTCAGATTGGATGGAGAGCGTCTGTGAACAGCAATTTTCAAGTCTTGCCAGAGATTCTCAATTGGATTTAGGTCTGGACTTTGACTGGGCCATTCTAACACATGAATATGCTTTGATCTAAACCATTCCATTGTAGCTCTGGCTGTATGTTTAGGGTCGTCGTCCTGCTGGAAGGTGAACCTCTGCCCCAGTCTCAAGTCTGTTGCAGACTCTAACAGGTTTTCTTCCAAGATTGCCCTGTATTTGGCTCCATCCATCTTCCCATCAACTCTGACCAGCTTCCCTGTCCCTGCTGAAGAAAAGCATCCCCACAGCATGATGCTGCCACCACCATGTTTCACAGTGGGGATGGTGTGTTCAGGGTGATGTGCAGTGTTAGTTTTCCGCCACACATAGCGTTTTGCATTTAGGCCAAAAACTTCAATTTTGGTCTCATCTGACCAGAGCACCTTCCTCCACATGTTTGCTGTGTCCCCCACATGGCTTGTGACAAACTGCAAACAGGACTTCTTATGGCTTTTTTTCAACAATGGCTTTCTTCTTGCCACTTTTCCATAAAGGCCCGATTTGTGGAGTGCACGACTAATAGTTGTCTTGTGGACAGATTCTCCCACCTGAGTTGTGGATCTCTGCAGCTCCTCCAGAGTTACCATGGGCCTCTTGGCTGCTTCTCTGATCAATGCTCTCCTTGCCCGGCCTGTCAGTTTAGGTGGACGGCCATGTCTTGGTAGGTTTGCAGTTGTGCCATACTCTTTCCATTTTCGGATGATGGATTGAACAGTGTTCCGTGAGATGTTCAAAGCTTGGGATATTTTTTTATAACCTAACCCTGCTTTAAACTTCTCCACAACTTTATCCCTGACCTATCTGGTGTGTTCCTTGGGCTTCATGATGCTGTTTGTTCACTAATGTTCTCTAACAAACCTCTGAGGCCTTCACAGAACAGCTGTATTTATACTGAGATTAGATTACACACGTGGACTCTATTTACTAATTAGGTGACTTCTGAAGGCAATTGGTTGCACTGGATTTTATTTAGGGGTATCAGAGTAAAGGGGGCTGAATGCTTTTGCACGCCACACTTTTCAGTTTTTTATTTGTAAAAAAATTTGAAAACCATGTATCATTTTCCTTCCACTTCACAATTATGCGCCACTTTGTGTTGATCTATCACATAAAATCCCAATAAAATACATTTACGTTTGTGGTTGTAACGTGACAAAATGTGGAAAAGTTCAAGGGGTATGAATACTTTTGCAAGCCACTGTAGATGGGGCTTGTTGGTCGGCCTGGGCTGTTTGGGCTGATGGGCCTGGTTCCATGCTGTATGACTCTCTGTCTCTACGACTCTAAATGGTGAAATGTCTTGATAACATAGATCCAACGGGGATGTTACCACTCATGGGACAGACCCAAGATAGATGGTATGACAGGTGATAGTCATAAACCCTTTTCAATCAAGAAGGAATGAGAATGTGGGAATGAGTGAAACAAGTTGCAGAAGTGTGTTTAAAGAGGATCGGCATAACCACCTGAGAGAGACTGAATATATAAAATTAATTGAGGAAGGACAGGAGGAGATTTGAATGGAGCAGAACGAGCAATTATTTTATGTTATAGCATAGACCAAAGATTTGTCGCAATATATACATACTGTATAAATGCCAGTTATTTTTAGAGCACAGATTTTTAGTTCATGCACCATGAGACTAAAACAAATCCAACGATTACTGACACAATGCAAAAAAGATTTATTACAGTTTGATTTAGTTTAGTTTAGAGATTCTGCATGGAAATAGGCCCTTGGGCCTACTGACTCCATGCAGACCATTGATCACCCATACACTAGCTCTATGTCACCTCACATTCGCACCCTACACAATAGGGCAATTTACAGAAGCCAATAAACCTACTAACTTGCATGTCTTTGAAATATGCAAGTAAACCGGAACACCCGGGCGAAACCCACGCAGTCACAGAGAGACCATTACAAACTCTGACCAATGTCAGGATCAAATCCAGGTCTCTGATGCTGTGAGGCAGCAGCTTCATCACTGTGTTCTAAAAATTACTGTGCCACTGTGCCACCCTAAATAGTATGGCATGGTATAGTACTTCATTTGTAAAACGTGTACCGAGGTACAGTGACATTTATTTTTGTATACAGTTCAGTATACATAAGCATTTAAGACATATTAGATAAGCACAGGGCTGCCAACTCTCACGCATTGAGCGTGAGTATCACGCATTTTGCCAAATTCTCACACTCTCATGCTGATCACAAATTTCTCACGCTCTGTCGTGGGAAATTCTGTGATCAACAAAAATGTCAAAACTCATATCAACTGCATATGCTGCGGGTGATGGAGAGCCGGGGATGAGGGAGGGATGGAAGCAGAAGCAGCGGCTGGGACAGATGCAAACGGGGAGCCGGGCCTGGCGAGTGTTTGCCGGGCTGGCGAGTGTTTGTCGGCTGGCAAGTGTTTGCCGGGCTGGCAAGTCACTCGCTGCAGCTCCGGCCATGGAGCAGCCTCAGTGCAAGCGTCAGTCGGAAGCATCAGAAGCGTTGCGCCGCTGCTGTGAGAGTCTCTGTGGCGAAATCGCCTAGGTGACCGGCATGGATCAGGCTGTAGCTCGGTGCATCCTGGAGGACAACCAGTGGCTGCTGGAAGTAAGTACCAAGCACTGGGTAGATACGGTGGAAGATAGTGACCTTTAAATGGGAGTGGTTGGAGAAAGCATCCTGCTTGCCTGCTAGATTTTCACTTGCTGTAACTGCAGGAAAAATGTTCCCGATGTTGGGGGAGCTCAGAACCAGGGGAATAACCAGTACAGAATAAAGGGTAGGCCAGTTAGGACTGAGATGAGGACAAACTTTATTTGCACAGAGAATTGTGAATCTGTGGAATTCTCTGCCACAGAAGGAAGTGGAGGCCAATGTTTTCAAGGGAGAGTTACATTTAGCTCTTGGGGCTAGAGAAATCAAGGGATATGGGGAAAAAACAGGAAAGAGTTACTGATTTTAGATGAACAGCCATGATTATATTGAATGGCATTGCTGGCTCGAAGTGCCAAATGGCCTATTCCTGCACCTATTTTCTATGTTACTATGATTGAGTGTATAGCAATAAAAAGCGACCACTTGATTTTGAAACATTCATGCATGGTGGAGGTATAATGTAGTCATAGTGATACAGTGTGAAAACAGGCCCTTCGGCGCAACTTGCCCACACCCACCAACATGTCCCAGCTACACTACCTGCCTTTGGTTCATATCCCTCCAAACCTGTCCTATCCATGTATCAGTCGAACTGTTTCTTCAATGTTGGGATAGTCCCTGCCTCAACTACCTCCTCTGGCAGCTAGTTCCATACACCCACCACCCTTTGTGTGGAAAAAGAAACATTAAAAATACTTCAAACAAAAAACATTGAAATCATACATCTACAATGCACTAAAACATGATTTTAATACATCAAATTTCAAAAAGTCCCCCCCCCCCCCCCCCCCCCATCTTGACTACCTGGGGCCTGGCGGTGAGAAAGTCCAGGACCCAGGCACACAGGGAGGTGTTGAGCCCCAATTCCATTAGCTTCCCAGCCAGTCTGGTGGGGACTATCGTGTTGAAGGCTGAACTGTAGTCTATGAACAGCATCCTCACGTAGCCCCCCTTCTGGCTGTCCAGATGGGAGAGAGCGGTGTGCAAGACCTGGGAGACCGCATCGCCCGTGGATCTGTTCGGACGGTATGCGAACTGCAACAGGTCCAGTCGGTGCATCCCAAGCACTCACCATTCTCTGCGTATACAAATGTCTAGTATTTGATATGCCCACGTTGGGTAAAAGGTTCTGACTGTCTGCCTTCGCAATGACTCTCATAATTTCAGAAACTTCTTGCAAGTTACCCTTCAGCTTCAAATGCTCCAGAAAAAACAATCCAAGTTTGTCTAAGCACTCCTTATAGCAAATATCCTATCATTCAGCAACCTGGTAAACCTCAACTGAACCCTCTCCTCATCTTTCATATCCTTCATGTAATGGGGTGATTATAACTGAATTTAATATTCCACATATGGCCAGGCCCCGACTTTATCTCCGGGCTCGTCCCTGACCCTAGACCCATGCTCGTCCTTGGTTCCAGCCCAGGCCCAGTCCCCGGGCTCGTCCCGCGGCACCAGTGCAGGCCCAGTCCCTGGGCTCGGCCCGTGGCACCACACTCCCCACCAAGTATTGTGCGGCTGCAGCTCCTCGAGCGGCGGCGCCACTCCTTCACCATGTCGACCTCCAGCCGATTGACAGCAGACGCAGCCAAACAGTGCAGCGATGGTCCCGGTGACGCCCCTTCCTGCCTGACAGGAGAGGAGACTAATAACTTTTACAATATACCATCAATCGGAACAAAACTTGTTGCACTTGCAGCACAGGAGAACGGTGAGTAAGCGGGCGAAAAATCGTAGCGCTATCGCGTACCGTTTTTGAATAAATAGAAAAACCACGATAGATAGATAGATAGATAGATAGAGACAGACAGACAGACAGAGACAGACAGACGGACAGACAGACAGACAGACAGACAGACAGACAGACAGACAGACAGACAGACAGACAGACAGACAGACAGACAGACAGACAGACAGACAGAAACAAGTATTTGCCAGGACTATACGTTTTCTTGACATAATGCTGTCATATTAAACCTGGGAGAGCCTTGGTTTAACATCTCATCCAAAAGACATTCTCTGCAACAGCACAGGACACCTTCAGTACTACACAGCATTGTCAATCCAGGTAGTTTTGCTCAGGTTACCAGAGTGGTATTTGAAACTATAATCTTTGGATCAAGAATTAATAGAGTACTACTTAGTGAGAAAACCCATAGACAGGCCTTCAATCATCGTTTTGAATGACCCTCATAAACACTTCAACATTTGACTACCCACACGGACACAAGAGGACCAGGAGTAGACACCAGACCCCTCGCCTCTGCCCGCCATTCAATAGGTGATCACTACTGGCATAAACTACTCTTCTGCACTAGTTCCCCCCTATCTAACTATCTATCTATCTATCTATCTATCTATCTATCTATCTATCTATCTATCTATCTATCTATCTATCTATCTATCTATCTATCTATCTATCTATCTATCTATCTATCTATCTACCTATCTATCTATCTATCTATCTATCTATCTATCTATCTATCTATCTATCTATCTCACAGAGAAGATGTTTCTACACACCCCCTTATTTTCTAGTTATATCCCCTTGTTTGTGCCTCTCCCACCAGTAGAAAATCCCAACATATAACCTTTAAAAGGCACTTTAGAATCCTAGAGATCAAAACTGTCTCGCCTCTTTTCATAGGACATCCCTCTCATCCCAGGAATTAACCTGCTGAATCTCATTAGGACTGCACACAATGCTACTATTCCTAGGAAAGGGGACCCACATTTCACATAATTCCAGCTGTGGCCTCTGCAACACCCGATGCAATTATCACAAAATCTTCCTGTTCTTAAACTCCATCAGCTTGGCAATGTCAGCCAACATGCCATTTGCCTTCTTAACTACAGGTGCACAACCTTTTATCCGAAGCTCCAAATAACGAAAACCTCCGAATAGCGGACATTTTTTCGGTCCTTGAAGAAAGGTCCTTGATAACGTTCACTGAGGGCGGCCCGCAGAGGTGACAGCGGAACCTCCGGTCGGTCCTCGAAGAAAGGGGAACTAAATCCCCATTCATAAAAGAGAAGGTGAGGGTATATTGCGCGGGAGGGTTAATAATTGACAATATGCTGCTGCCTGCCCGCTGAGTTAAAAAGTTCCCACGGTAGACTCACGATACACAGTGTATCGTGAGTCTTGCGTGGAAACGTTTTAACTCAGCGGGCAGGCAGCAGCAGATTGTCGCTCCCTTCAGTTTCACCCCACCTACACCCCTCTGCTTCCCGGCCATGTGTGTGACCCCTTCCCTCCCCTCTCCAGCTCCCCGCTCATTGCACCGGCGCGGGGGCTTTGCACTGTCTTCACGTCGACGATACCAGCAGGTCAGTGCCAGTCACCGGAGACGTCAGGACCAACGGGACACCGACCCCCAGGCCTACAGCAAGCACGGAGATCCCAGAGACCCACAACCAGCAGCAGCCCAGCCCCGTTCCAACTCCAGAGGAAAACTGCAAACTGGCCGGAGACGTCAGGACCACCAGAAGCCGTTCCCCGAGCTGTACCCGCTCATCGGGACACCGACCCCCAGGCCCACTGCAAGCATGGAGATCCCAGAGACCCACAGCCAGCAGCAGCCCAGCCCAGCCCCGCTCCAACTACAGAGGAACCTGGGTTGCGGATGATGGGGCGCAGCTCGGGGGGTCGTAGGGGCCCATCGGGGAGCGGGTTCCAGTTGGTCCTGACGTCTCCGGCCACCTGCCATCCTCCGGGAACTGTACCGCCCTTGCAGGAGAGTGGGGTTGTTTGCAGTTGCAGAGGGAGGGGGCAAGGGCGGTACAGTTCCCAGTCTCAGCTCCAGTCCAGGGGGGTGGCCGGAGACGTCAGGACCAACGGGACACCGACCCCCAGGCCCACTGCAAGCACGGAGATCCCAGAGACCCACAGCCAGCAGCAACTCCAGCCCAGCCCCGCTCCAACTACAGAGGAACACGAAGGGGCAGAAGCTGATGGTGTGCAAGGTACGTCTTGTTCTTGGGGTGGCGGATGAGGGGGCACAGCTCGGGCTGTGGGCAAACTGCCACTTGTCACCGTAGCGGCCCATCGGCGAGCGGATTCCTCTGGAGTTGGAGGGGGAGGGGGGTATTGTGCTGTTTGATCGCCCCCTGCTATCCCAGGGACAGGGAGACACAGCGGCTTTTTAGACTGGTGGGCAATCACTTCCAAAGTTCTGCCCACACAGTCAGTACACCTCTCCTACACTGCATTTCATACAAACATTTATTCTGCAAGAAAAAACTACATTGAAGACTCAAACTCGCGACCGAGTAACTGCCAGGATCGAGGCGCAAACTCGCGACCTAGCTCGGGGATTCAAGAATCCCCGAGCTAGGCCACCTAAGGGCATGTAGCCCCGCTAGGGTGACATGAGTGCGAGAGGTGATTCAATGCTGCGGGCACATTTACAAATTCAGGAATTCATTCAACACACTGCATTTCATACAGACATTTATTCTGCAAGAAAAAACGACATTGAAGACTCAAACTCACGACCGAGTAACTGCTGGGATCAAGGCGCAAACTCGCGATCTTGCGGATATGAGCCGAGCACTCTACCACTGAGCCAGCCATTAAAATCTACGCTAAAAAATTTCCATTCCGAAGGCCGACAAATTCTGAATTACGAAAAGTGTCTGGTCCCAAGGCTTTCGGATAAAAGGTTGTGCACCTGTACTTGTTGTGATTCTTGCACTTCAACACCTAGATCACGCTGAACAACACCCATTTGTAGACCCATTTTGTTCATGCAGTTAAATTATGCTTCATTTTTGAAAGCAAAGTAGGTCTCCACCATAAGGTTATAAATTTTATTTCACAGAATAATGAGTTTCCCTGGTTCCGAGATTCCTGATGTAGTTCACAAATTCAAATTAATTTGCAGAAAGAGATAAAACACTCACTGTTAAATTGAGCAATACGACACTCAGGTGTCCTTTTTGCTTGAAATTATGTTAATCATGTAATGGTGATTTCTGTATTATAATACTACAGACATCATTATTATAGCAGATTCTCAATACATCAAGTAGCAGATAATACACATGATACTGAAAAAATATGCCTGGTCTCCAGAGAGCAGGAATAATAATCGTATAATAAGGATACTTAAGGATAAGCAACAAGTCAGAGACAAATTTATTTTGACCTGAACAGAATATATTGCATGAATAAAAAATAATAATACCCACAGTCAAGTCAGATAGACAGGAGAAGTAGATTCAAGAAATTTACTCTCCCAGTTCTAATTCTGTACATTTCTGCAGGTCTCTGCCAATACGAATTGTGAGCGGTTTTGTTTAATCTTATTTTGGTTACTTTTTCCTGAAGTCTACTAGATTATGGGTTCTATTCATGAGAATGGTTCAAAACTCAAACAAGTTGCAAGTCAGAAATGTGGCAAAAAATGGAGTTCCCATGCACAGAAGATGCCTGCAGCCCACAGCAGCTGGCAAACCTATACCGCCAGTCTCCCAAACACTTGCAGGGGAAGGACCTGTAACTCGGTATGAAGTGTTTCTTTAGAAAACTAAATGAATGTTCAAGAATGTGAAGCTGCTAACTCTCTCTACCACTGACCCACAAATGAAAATTGGCATGTGGTGTCCCGCCTTCCCCTCTGGTCAATTCTTGCATTGATGTTGAGTGAGAGTTTGGTGTTGCAGCACCACTCAACTCTCTCTCTCATCAAGCTGACTTATCACCACCTGTGATTCAGCCAAAAACAGTGGTGTAATCAGCAAATTTATAGATGGCATTGGAGTTGTGCTTAGCCTGGGTCGTGGGACGTCGCGCGCAAAGTCCCGCGGCCCAGGCACAAACTCCTCAGCTGGCCTGCCGGCTGGAGTTTATGTTTTGCTGCGTGCAAAGACCAGCAACCCATCCAACTCATGAATTGATGATCGACCATGAGAAGGAGGGGTGGTCGTGTCAGCGGTAAGTGAAGGTCCAAAGGTCGGACAACTGGCCGGGCTGCTGACCGACAGGGCCACGGGCGAAGCACTGCCGCTGCACTCCACGGGTTGCACTACGTCGGGACGGGAGAGGCGCGGGGGCCGGACGCGGCACTCTGACCCGACAGTCCCCTCGACCCAAGTAGTAGCAGTCAAATATAGGACAAGGATGATCTCGTATGGAACAAACCAATTTAGCCCAATATACGGATGACCCGGCTAATACGGGACAATTGGCAACCCTACTCACCAGGCCCTGAGGAAAGAAGTTACGTTGCAAGGGGAACATGGCCGCTGCAGATGATCAGAGGCTGAAGAAGGGCACGTTAGATCAGTATGTGAGGGAGATTGTCACAGTATGCAAGAGGATAGATTGCGCACACACACACTCACTCACACCCACACACGTGCACACACTCACACACACATTCACACGCACACTCACTTACACCCACACACACATGCACACACACTCGCACACACACACACACTCACTCACACCCACAAACACCCATACACACACTCACACGCGCTCATACATACACTCACTCACATACAAACATACACACTCACTCACACTCTCACACACTCACACACACTCACACAAGCACTCAATCACAAATGTCGTGTGGAAAGTCCGGCGCCCAGGCCAAAACTCCTCAGCTGGCCCGCTGGCTGGGCTTTGTGTTCTGCTGCATGCCAAGTCCGGCACCCCACTCAACTCATGAACCGACAATCGGCCATGAGAAGGAGGGGTGGAGGTGTCAGCGGTAAGCGAAGGTCCGAAGATCGGACAGCTGGCCGAGCTGTCGGCCGATGGAGCCACGGGCGATGGAGCCACGGGCGATGGAGCCACGGGCGATGGAGCCACGGGCGATGGAGCCACGGGCGAGGCACTGCAGCTGTATTCCATGGGTTGCACTACATCAGGGTGGGTGAGGCCGGGTTGGACGCGGTGCTCCGACCCGACAGTCCCTTCGACCCGAGTAGGAGCAGTCAAATATGGGACAGGGGCGTTCCCATGTGGGACAAACCAATTTAGCCCAAAATACAGGATGTCCCGGCTAATACGGGACAGTTGGCAACCCTACTTCACACATTCCCAAGCTACTTCCACCCCCTTCAACCTGGTTTACGCCAAAGTCAGTCTGAAGAAGGGTCTCGACCCGAAACGTCACCCATTCCTTCTCTCCACAGATGATGCCTGTCCCGCTGAGTTACTCCAGAATTTTGTGTCTATCTTCTGGTTATGTTTCCTCTGCTGGCCTTTGCACTTGCTCTGCACCTTTTACAATCCTCTTTTTGCCATGAGGGGTTTAACATCACCAAATTAAAAAGCACCATTAGATGTTATGTGCAGGAAGGGACTGCAGATGCTGTTTTAAACTGAAGCTAGACATATAAAACTGGAGTAACTCAGCGGGTCAGACAGCATCTCTGGAGAAAAGGTATAGGTGACATTTCAGTCTGAAGAAGGGTCTCAACCCGAAATGTCACCTAATCCCTTTCTCCAGAGATGATGTCTGAACCGCTGAGTTACTCCAGCTTTTTGTGTCTATCTTCCATTAGATGTTATGTTGGGACAGAATGGGCCCTTCTGCCTCTCAATGTTCAATATTGTTAACAAATCAGTTTTACGTTCTCTCGGCATCTGCCTTCTGTAATCCGTGCATGATCTAAGGTTATTTTTATATTGTTCCAGATGATAATTACCCACACTGGCCAATCTTTTCCAGTGGCTGCAATATCTGGAATTATCCCTCTGCTGGGTTTTGTTGTAGGGTTCTTGGTCCAGATTGGTTCTTGATCTCTTTGAAGCAATGCATGAAATGAGTGAACTTCAGACAGGAAGCAATTCCATTGTGGTGGCCGGCTAACTAACCCAGTCGACACATTGAGAGTGGATGACAATGGGATGTTGGATCCTGAACTTTATCAATTAGTGCAAAGAGAAAAAATGAGGAGACTACATCTAATCTATAGGGAAACGTATTCTTCTCATTTCTGGACACAACTCTAGAAAGGCCATAAAGGCACTTGTGTAAACATGTACTAGAATGGGTCCAAGAATGAGGGACCAGTCAAAAAGATAGTTTGGAGAAACCAAGGTTGTTCTCCTGGTGCATAAAGGCAACAAGGAGAAGTGTTTAAATCATGGACTACAAAGAATAAGCCAAAGTTAGTGCACGGGACTGGATTTGGAATGCACCGTTTGATGAGGGGATGGATGAAGCTTCATCGAGGACTCACAAATAGGAAATTAATTAAACATTGAAAGCAATAAAAATATGGCAGGAATGTTGGGATACTGTTTGGAATTGGGCTGACTGGATCAATGGTTGAAAGAGCCAGTGCAGTTTCAGTGGGGTGATTGGCCTAGGTTCCATGTGTTGCTGTGCTGTCTATGATTGTGTCCAGAGATGCTACCAAAGCACTATCCTAATAAAATGAATTGTGGTTCAAAGCTAAGCCTCATTCAGAAAATAATTACCCATCCTTACATTATGATGTGAAATAATACAAAAGTCTGTGCTATGACTCTGGTTCGTTATTGTATTTGTATAAATGATTCATTTCCAGTTCTCACTAAAACTGGTTTGTAAATGGCTTGTGTTGTCAAATTAATTATGTGCAACATACGCTCTTGACTGGTTAATTGTTATTTATGGTGCTTCATTTTTCCCATCCATCTTTTAATAATTTGTTAATTTTATGGTAATGTTTCTCAAGCTGACGTATGGCATTTGGAGTTCAACAGTGGCTGTGAACAGAATTTCATGTATCATTGTCAGCCAAAATTATTTGCTATTGATTAACTTAAGTAAACAATAAGAAGCAAATTGAAATGTGTTTCCCACCGCCACAGGTTTGAAGATGAGTAAACTTTCCGTGGCAGAACACAATCGTAACTTTTTACATAGTGAAGCACATCACTTCATGGTCAAAATTCACCCTTTTCATCTGACACAGTTTTTGTAACAGAACACATCAAGTAACTTCATTCCCCAGGCAACACTGGAGGGACTACCTATAATTGGACAGTTCTTGAGCAACCATGTGTTCATTTTTCTTTCCCTGTCATTCCACTCCTGTGCTTCCATGATATTTCCCTTGTTTATCAGATATATTTTCCCCTAATTAAAGTCTAGAGAAGGAGAAAAAGCCTGTTCCATTTCTCATGATTCCATTCTCCTTCACTTTCCGCTCAGATTACCCCCCTCAAACTTCATACCGATCCTCGGTAATTTCCCACACCTCCAACATACCAACACCACATCCTTCCCTTCCTTTCCTTTCCTTTCCTTTCCTTTCATTTCTTTTCATTTCATTTCCTTAACAGTATTCCAAAGGGACTAGTCCCTCCTTGACTCCAGGACAGGAACATGGATATGAAAGGTTAAGGGGGATTATGGGCTAAACACGAGCAAATGGAACCTGCTTAGATAATGCATTACTTGGACCCCCTGCAGTTTGCTTACCAAACAAAGATGCCGGTTGAGGATGCCATAATATACCTGCTCCATTGTTGCTATGCTCACCTCGATAAGCCGGGAAGCATTGTGAGAATCATGTTTTGTACTTCTCCAATGCTTCGACCTGCATTGCTAGGAAGCAAACTGCCAAAGATGCGGGTGGATGCTCCTGGATTACCAACTACCTGACTGGACGGCCACAATATGTCAGGCTACAGAACTGTGTCTCGGACATGGTAGCAAGCAACACAGGGGCCCCACAGAGGATGGTCCTCTCTCCATTCCTGTTCACCATCTACACCTCGGCCTTCAGATACAACTCAGACTCCTGCCACCTGCAGGAGTTGTCAGATGACACTGCAATTGTGGGCTGCATCAGTGAGGGGAGGGAAGCTGAATACAGAGGTTTAGTCAAGGATTTGGTTGAGTGGTGTGGGCAGAATCACCTGCAGCTCAACATCGACAAGACTAAGGAGTTAATGGTCGACTTTAGGAGGAGAGGAACACCCCTGTCCCCTATCTCCATTAATGGTATGGTTGTGCAGTTTAGCAGGCAATACAAATATCTTGGAGTGTACCTGGACAGTAAACTGGACTGGTCCAGGAACGCTGAGGCCCTGTACAAGAAGGGTCAGAGCCGACTGTACTCTTTGTGAAGGCTCTGCTCCTTCAATGTCTGCAGTAAGATGCTGCAGATGTTCTACCAATCGGTGGCAGCCAGTGCCATCTTCTTCGTTGCCATGTGCTGGGGCAGCTGGGCGAAGGCTGCGGACACCAAAAGGATCAACAAACTCATCAGGAAGGCTGGCTCCGTCCAGAGGGCGGAGGTGGATTCATGGGAGGTGGTCTTGGAGGAGAAGATGCTCCTCAAACTGCGGAGCATCCTGGACAATACAGTTCACCCCCTCCATGACACACTAGTCAACCTGAGGAGTACCTTCAGCACCAGACGGCTTCCACCAAGATGCAGGACAGAATGCCACAGGAAATCATTCTTCTCTGTGGCTATCAAACTGCACACCTCCTCTACCTTCTGTCGTGGGTAGACTGAGACTGAGACTAACTCCCCCCCCACCTAATCTTTGCACATTTGCAATACTTTCCACTTGTAACTTCATGTTTCATTTATTTTTTGTGTTTGTGTTTAATGACTGTTGGCAGATCAATTTCCGTCCTGAGATAAACAAAGTTCTATCATAACGTTTCGTATGATATTGTATCGTATTTTGGTTGGCATGGACGAGCTTGGTCAAAGGGCCTGTTTCCATTCTATATAACTATTACTCCCTGCCTAATTTTTCCATCTGCACCAATCTCTGCCCACCTTCTCACAACACCTTCCCACGCCACCACATGACATGGAAATCCTATCCTTTCCACTCTGCCGTTCTTTCCTCCTACAAATCTTAATCCTCCTTTTAAATAAAGCAGCAATTTGCTTGTAACTCCCCAATTCAGTGCAATGCATTTAATAATCACTGTAAGATTACTCCAACTGAGAGACCAAATGAAGGTTACCAGGAGAGAGAAAATGCTGGAATTGTGAGATAAAAGACTGCAGTGACCAATGAACTAAAATTGTTGAATTCATTGTGAAGTCTGATAGGCTGCAATGTGCCTAGTTTGTGCATTTCCTCAAAGACAAAGGGCTACGTGACAGTGGAATAGAGAATTAAAGATTTAGGCAACAGAAGTTCAGGTTCACCCTTGTGGACTGAGTACTGATCCACAGTCACCACCAATCTCTATTACAGTTACACGGTGTGGAGAAGACCCTGTTGTGAACACCAAATGTAAACCCTAAATTGGAAAAGCACAATTAAGCCAACTTTAATTATGTTTTGGAGAAATCAAAAGTACAGATCATATATAAACTGTATGCGTTGACTGATTCTAGGCAAGCACTCAGTCTTGATTTTTATTTTTAAATATTATGGTAGAAATTATTCTTTGTTATAATGAACATGGTGAACATAATAATACATTTATTACTGAATACCACATACATACCGAACTTCCAAAGCTGGGACGCACTGCCAGAGGTAGTGGGGAAAGCAGATACGATAATGGTGTTTTGAAATACTCACATCAATATGAAGGTATGGAGGCATATTAATCATATCCAGAGGAAAGAGTTGAGTTTAATTTGGCATCATGTTCGGTGCAGACATTGTAGACTACTTTATTGCTTCGTGTCCAAACATTGATTCCATCTGGATAGACTTGGTTTATACTCTCTAGAATTTAGGAGATTGAGAGGGGATCTTATAGAAACTTACAAAATTCTTAAGGGGTTCGACAGGCTAGATGCAGGAAGATTGCTCCCGATGTTGGGGAAGTCCAGGACAAGGGGTCACAGCTTAAGGATAAGGGGGAAATCCTTTAAAACCGAGATGAGAAGAACTTTTTTCACACAGAGAGTGGTGAATCTCTGGAACTCTCTGCCACAGAGGGTAGTCGAGGCCAGTTCATTGGCTATATTTAAGAGGGAGTTAGATGTGGCCCTTGTGGCTAAGGGGATCAGAGGGTATGGAGAGAAGGCAGGTACGGGATACTGAGTTGGATGATCAGCCATGATCATATTGAATGGCGGTGCAGGCTCGAAGGGCTGAATGGCCTACTCCTGCACCTAATTTCTATGTTTTATGTTTCTATCCTCAGCAAATTTAAACTACCCTTTCCTTATTCTAAAGATGAGCTTGATGTGTCCCTACCTTATCTCCCCAAATTTGACAAATGAGTGCCATTTTTACATGGAATATTGAACATTATAGCAAAGGAACAGTCCCTTTGGCCTTAATGTCCGTGGTGAAATTGACGCCGTTAAATTACTCTCCTTTCCCTGCAAGATCATATCCCTACATTCCCTGCATATCCAGTGCCTTCCCAAAAGCCTCATAAATGCCACTATTTCATGTATTTTTGACCAATCTTTAGAACAACTGCCCATAACTTTGTAAACTGCATGTTGCAAGTTAAAAGAGACGTCAGGTGTGGTTTCCAGTAGGGTGATTAGAGCTGGGTTTTGAGGATGGTTTTAAGCAATCTCCAGCAAATTTGACTCCAATTTCAGAGTGGGCATCTTCCAGTGACATTGATTGCTGGTCCACATTATGACCCTTGTGTTTCATCATGAGATCCTGGTAAAATTTTGCGAAATAGTAGCAGAGAATGCACTGACACATAGAATCAGCCAAAACGTGCATCTTATTAAAGGTTTTGCCAATAGTATGTATTTTCTGTCCAAAAGTTGGCATTATTTTATAATGCGGTCTTTTTGTGGTAGTGTTTAAATGTAAACTTGCTTAGAAAATATTTGCAATGGAACAAGACATGAGGTGGGAACTATCTGAGTCTTTCCACTATTATGTGAGTTTCCGCTTTCTCTAGCTTTTCAGTTTTCTTCTCTGTATCTTCCCTTGCCTTTGGCCTGGACCAAAATATACCTCTCAATCAACACAGCACTAAAAATAGACATGCTTCATTAACATCACACTTGTTTGTTGGACCTCATTGTGTGCAAATTGACTGCTGTGTTTCCTGCCTTACAAATAAGGCTAATGTCAATGGGTACTTCTTCAACTATAAAGTGCCTTGGATTATTCTGATGTCTTCTGGGACACTATAGTAATGCAGGTCTTTATTGCTGCTGCAGGCACAGCTTGTAACCTGCCTTTCTGAGCATAGTCAACATAGTAATCTGTGGATAATGGGTAAAGTTTGGGAGTTAGTGTAGAGCCTGGCACTGAAGATGTAGCTCGGCAGGTGGTGGACATGCTGGGCATATTGCCAGGGCAATTTGTAAGCATTGCAGAACATCTGTGCTTGGCAATTACAGTGCTAAATCACAATTAAAGTGGAGGCAGCTGGGATGTTGCACCCGCGAGGAGTGGATAGGCTTCATCAAGGGGAATGGAGAAGAATGCCTCCAGAAACAATGCAAAAACACAGATAATAAAATACTCATTGAAAAAAGCATCAAACTAGTTGCAAAGTACATGATTGTTTATGTGACACAAATCAATGAAATTTCTAAAGGAAGAGTAGTTCTGAAGATGTTGTGGTTGCTGATACTCAAAATTAACTCAGGCGAGGCAGAGAATTTTTCAAGAAGTTCAAACCTTTATTTGCAAATCAAGGCTGGAACACTCAAAGAGCAAATCACTTGAGAGTTCACTTTCAAACAAAGAGTCACCACTTTTTATGGCATGTTTAACTCTGTATGTTCCACCCCTGGTGCATTTCCATACCCAATCACTTGCAGACATTCCCTTATCAATAACCAATCATTTGCATTTACTTTTCTCCTCCTTCCCAGTTATTTTCCATTCCGTAATTCCTATTTTAAAATCACATGACCCTTTCTTGGGCCCCTTATTTCTCTTAGCCAGGGCTTGATACAGAGTTACAAAGGTCATATAATTGTCACAATTTATTAACGCTAAGTGTTAATCTAGCAGAATCCAATGTTTACTTTCCTATCTTAGGCCTCCTTTATCGCTCTTAGTCATCTCAGTTAAGGGTGTTACAAAGTTACAAAGGTCATATAACTGTCACAACAGATTTACGTTAAATGTTGAGCTAGCAGAACCAAAACGCCTCCCCCCCCCCCCCCCCCCCAATTTATATAAACAAAACACACAAAGGCGAGCGAGCAAATGTCTTATCTCAACATAAACAAGCTAATCCAAACAAGCAGAACAAAGCCAAATCCAAACATGCAGAGCAAAGCTAATACAAAGGATAATAGATAAAGGATAATATTTAAGTATCTCAAATATTACAAACACCAAGAATATAAAATGTAAAGATATATACTCCTATAAAGACAAACAAACACTCATTAATTGTGCTCCGGCAGGAAAGTGGATGTCCATCCTGGTGTTCCAGGCCGGAGAGTGGGAGACTGCAGCTTGACATTTATGGTGAGACCTATCCCAGAGCTTCAGCCTGGTTGGTGACTGTCTGCCCAGCATCCTCTCCCCCCTCCCCAGTCAGTGACTCTCTCCTTCCCCTCCCTGGTCACCAAGCCCTCCCTCATCACCAACACCAACCCTCCCTCCTCCCCCCTCTCCCCTCCCCGGTCATTGACCCTCCCTTCTCCCTGGCCACCAACCCTCCACCTCCCTGGTTACCGAACCCTCCCCTCCCAGTCACCTACCCCCCCCCCCCTACCCTGGTCACGACCCTTCCCCCATCACTGAGTGCACCCCCTCACGCCCACTGACAGTTGGTCCTGAATCTCCAGGTGAGAGGGGATCTATAGTCAGAGGTGGGTGCAACGTTCAGGGAGAGATTTTGCAGGGGAGCAGTGCAACAATCAGAGGTTGGGTCTGGAGTGCTGCTGCGGTTGCTCTGCAAATTGATATGGGGAATTATTGGGAGTTGAGTGCGTATTCCTATGTACTCTATTCAGGTAAATTCTGAAAGACAATTAGAAAAAAAATTAAAAGTGACAACTTTCTTGCCATCTGTCGCGATCCTGATGCCAAAATAGATGCCAAAATTGATGAAGCTTCCACTGAATGAATTTGTTGCATTTAACACCACCTTTGGCTCTCAGTAATCACATCCTTGTCTTTCATGTAGATTTTAAAGTGGGACTCCCTCCTGAGAAACCCTGTGGGAGCACCTTCACAAATGTTGCACCATAGTTTAAGCAGGCAGCTCACCACCACCCTCTCCAGGGCAATTAGGGTGGGAATTAAATGATTTTCCTGAGAATAAAGTTGAAAAATATATATTTGAAAGTCTGTGGGAAGGAACTGCAGATGCTGATTATACACCAAAGATCAGGCACGGAAATCACTATCAAAACATGGGGGGGACCGGGCACACAATTTCTTGATGGCCCCGCGCGCATGCGCACACTCTCACACACACACACACACACACACACACACACACACACACACACACACACACACACACACACACACACACACACACACACACACACACACACACACACGCGAGGCTTCGGAGGCTTCGGAGGCTTCAGCCTTGGGCCCTGTGGATGGTAATTAGTGATGGGTGCCAGCAGTCACCGAAAAAATCACGTAAGTGGGACAGGCCCTTTAATTTCCCATCGAGTCCTCAGATCCCACTAGTCGAGATGCAGGTGCTTTGTGATAAAAGCATTGAAGCTTTCTCCTAAGGTGGATTTCTTTCTAAAATGTAGCAAACTGTATTGATCGTGATTTACTCCAGGTGGTTATTTTATTTCAAAAGTTAAAACATAATGGCAAGTATTATAAATGGCACATATAAAAGAAAGCTAACAAACCAGTGAAGAAACCATCATTGTTGGTATAATGTTCAGTAGCACTCATTACCTATTTGGTTTAGTTGTGAACAGGTGTGTTGTTGTCTTGTGGATCGCTGAAAGAAATTACCTGTTAAATTGAATGTGATTACTAACAATCGAGAACAGCTTTTATAAAACATGAATTGCTACATTATTATATGCATATCATTCAGTTTCTGGAAAGTTAGTTTGCCACCAGTGTCGTGGAATCATACGGAGAAAAATCATGGGTGACGTTTCTTGTCGGGACCCTTCTTCAGACTTCAACCACTAGAGCTGCTGCCTTACAGCGCCAGAGATCTGGGTTCAATCCTGACTTCGGGTGCCATCTGTGTGGAGTTTGCCCATTCTCCCTCTGACCATGTAGGTTTCCTCCTGTTCGAATAAGGGTCCAGATCCGAAACGTCACCCATCCTTTAACTCCAGAGAAGCTGCCTGACCATCTGAGTTACTGCAGCACTTTGTGTCTATCTTTGATATATACCAGCATCTGCAGTTCCTTCCTGCACACTCGTAGAATCATATAATGGTTGTAACACTGAATGAGGCCATTCATCAAGTGGAGTCTAAGAAGATTGTAAGGAAGGAAAATGTAAGTGGGCAGCATAGTGGTCTAATTATTTTCAGTCTGAGATAGCTGACCATGCATGCGGCTGCGACTCCACAGCGTACGGTCGGATGGGAACTGATTGCAAAATACATGTTTCACAAAACATGGAGGGGGATCGTCCCCCACCTCTGAAAACATGGAGGGGACCCACGTTCCCCCCCCCCCCCCACACCTCCCGTCCCGCCCCCCCCTTCTGAAAACATGGAGGACCCCCCCCCCAAGAGACCACATTTCCGAGGTGGTGACCAGAGTTCCAGAGGCAGCACGCTGCAACGCAGGTGGTGAGCAGAGAAGGTGTCTGGGTGACAACACTTTGGCAGATTCAACAGACTCTGATACTTCTGTGCCAGCTGGTAGCCCAAACCGTGAAAGGAGAGTCCCCAAGCGATACGACAATTTTGTGGTATAGATTATGATACTGTTTAGTATGAAACTGTTTATTATAATACTGTTTATTATGAGCAAGGAGTTTATTAAGGTTACAAGAGTGTAAAAAGTTGCATTTGTTTTTTAGTTGTAATGCATCTGTTTCGTGACTTATTGGAACACAAATGAAAACACAAATAGGTTTTGTAAGAATTTAATTGGAAAGTATATTAGAAAGAACACATATTAATTTAAAGTTTAATTCAAGTAAAGGAGAGATGTCATGATGATGAGTCATGATGATGATATGCAAATATCATGACCTTTGTATCAGATGACTTGGAGGTCAGATCGCATGTACACTGTGTAAGCCTAGGCAGGATGTGTTGGCTGAGTGAGATAATAAACACGGAGACCAAGGAATGTGACCTGTAAATATTGTGTCAGTATCATTATTATTCCACATCTGAGGCCAGGATGTGACAATAGGTATAAAGGAGAAAGTTTAAAGGAGAAAATTTAAAGTATTGGGGCAAGTTATTTTTACACCAAGAATGGAAAGTGCCTGGAATGTGCTGCCAGGGCAGTGGTGGAAGCAGATACAATGATGGTATTTTGGGGGCTTTTATATAAATACATGAATATAAATGGACTGGAGTAATATGGAGTATGTGCAGGCAGAGGGGATTACTTTAATTCAACATCACCTTCAATACGTTTGTGGACAGAAGGACCTGTTCCTGTACTCTATGTTCTGTGTTCTTCAAGTGTTAGATTATAAGGAGAAATTGCATAAAACAGCATTGTATTCTATGGAATATAGTATTAAGGTTTGAATGAATGAAATTGTTTGGGTAATGATTGAGAGTGCAAACATTTCTGCAGATGTGAGAACCCAAAGGCAAGGGAACATAAGTTTAGAATTCAGAGGTAGATTATTCTGGAGAGAAGTTAAGAAATATCTCTGCACACAAAGGGAGGTCAAAATATGGAACTCTTTCCTAAAATAAATAATTAATGTCCACTCAATTAAATAATTTTTAATCTGAGGCAGGTAGGTTTTTGCTGGATTAGAGGACAGAAGGATATGGAGTTTTAGATGGATGGAGTCACTCACATATCAACCACAATCTCTTTGAATGATTGAATAGTTTTATGGCTGAATGGTCTTCTGTTCCTATGTCCCTTCTTTTGCAACTCAAAACACCTGAAGAATCACATGTATTCAAATCTCATATTCTGGCATTCATACATGGCTGGATATTTAAGGAAGAAGTAAACTTTTTGCACAAAATTGTAAGTCAAAGTCATGAAAAGACTGTCCATCAAGATTCGGCCAATGCAAAATTTAGACTTTTGGACTTTAGACTTTAGAAATACAATGTGGAAATAGGCCCTTCGGCCCACCGAGTCTGTGCCGACCGCCATGAGCCTGTAAACTACCACTATCCTACAAACGAAGGACAATTTACAGTTTTTAGAACCCTACATACCTGCATGTCTTTGGAGTGTGGGACGAAACCAGAGCACCCGGAGAAAACCTATGCAATCATAGGGAGAACGTAGAAATTCTGTACAGACAGCATCCATAGTCAGGATCGAACCTAGGTCGCTGACGTTGTGATGCCCCTGTCCCACTTAGGAAACCTGAATGGAAACCTCTGGCTGACATTTCGGGTCGAGACCCTTCATCAGACTGAAGAAGGATCTCGACCCGAAACATCACCCATTCCTTCTCTCCAGAATGCACCTGGTCCCGCTGTGTTACTCCAGCATTTTAGGTCTATCTTTGAAAGTCTACTGGGGACGGTTTAATAGAAAATACAAGGCTAATCAAATGTTAGTAATCTTAAGGGTGGCAACCTTCTCCTGAGCTTGTCTGATCTGCAATGCTGGACAACCTGATCCAATATCTGGTTTTCCACATCAGCCACATATTTGCATCCTGCAGACACCTGTCTGAGCCTCATCACAAATTGAGCAACAGTCTCGCCCTCTTCCTGCATTGTTTTACAGAATAAATGGCGTTGATATGTAACATTCGGCACCACCACATAATGACTGTTCAAAGCACCAACGGCTTTCTTATAGTCTTCCTTCAGTCAGGTATCAGGGAGTGTTTTAAACATTTCTCGAACTGCTGGCCCCGCAGAGAATAGAGGCAATGCTCCCCGCTGCGCTTTCTGCCCTGGATTACTCTCATCAAGAAGTACTGTCGGCATAAGCTTCGAATTCCTCCAGCCAAGCATTCCACTTCACACTGACAGTATTCACATCACCCGTCGGATTGATGTGTGGAACTCCGCGGAGTGCTAAGAAATCTGCTCCATTTTGGAAAGATTTTTTTTTTCCAGCTCGTAGCCACGGATTCAGAATCCAAAGTATCTAAAATATCCGAAATATCCTCGTCGCCAATGTCACATCCTGGCCTCAGATGTAGAATAGTAATGATACTGACACAATATTTACAGGTTACATTCCTTGGTCTCCGTGTTTATTATCTCACTCAGCCATGGCCTCCTGCCTTGGCTTACACAGTGCACATGCAATCTGACCTCCAAGTCATCTGATACAAAGCTCATGATAATTGCATATCATCATTATGACATCGTTATGACACCTATGCCTTCCAATATTCGACATTTCCACCCAATGGGGAAGGTTCTGACTGCCTGCTCTCTGTTTCTCATGACGTTTTAAACTTCAATCAGGCATTTGACACTGCAGAGAAAATCTGGAAACATTCTAGTAAATCTGCACCACGCTGGTTTCAAGGCCTTTCTTGTGGCAGCACCCGTGGTGGGGCCACTAGCTACACGGACCCTCAGCAGTTGGGGGTAGGGTCACATGACTGGGCAATGGCAGAGAGGAGTTGTCACAGGTTATAGGGGTGTGTCCTGGGATATATTACAAACCCTGGGACAACCCTCTCTCTCTTCTCTCTCTCTTACTTCGAGCTGACCAGCTCTCTTCTCTCTAGGGGTGAGTGTCCTTCCACCTCAACAGGCGCTCAGCTCGAGCCCACGAGGCAACAGCCTCACAGCAGCAACAACAACTTTATGTCAGAGGACCAACGTGCATGTATAACAAACCTTTTATGCCTGAATAAATTAACCCATTTGTTCACAACGTTTGGTGCCTCTACATTCTATCCTTTTTTTGGGCATGATTGCCAGAAACTATTACTGAATGTTCATTTATGACATGTATTCAATAACAGTGAATGATTTTATACCCATTGGGTTTGGAGGCAGTATCAAAGCAGTTCTGTCAGTGCAGTTGACACTCACACTGTGGGAGACCCTGCGTAGCAGCGGGTCTCACAGACATGATGGGAGCTGGGAAGGGATTATACTGCAAGAACAGTGTGGGCCATGGGTAGGTAACTGATGACCTCAGGGTAGAGAAAGATCTGTCCCGTTATCTTTTTGGATTATTTCACTGTGTCTGACAATCACATCTTCGAACAATATTGTTTCACAATTGAATAATTCTCAGACTGGGAATTTTTCAGTTCAACTTGATACTGAAATCCACCTTCTGTAGACATCCCCATTCACATTCTCTTCATGGCACATTGATCTCCATTGTGTTTGCTAAATTGTTGATGGATCTAATAAATTGTTCTGCCCCCAAAACACCAATAGTAACAGTTTGAACAAATCTCCTTCATCACCACTCTCCAGCATACACATTTACCAATCTCCTCACCGGGCTGATAACAGGCCTTTTATTCCATGAACTTGAATTTTCAATTGATCGATGTATCTGACGAACAATGAGTCCAAGTCGGCTGCAAACATGGACACGTAACTATTTCTTCAAAAAATGCAACTTAGATTCTTGATTCCAACCTACCTTTTTTAAATACTGCTCAGCTCTCTGGAATCGGTTCAATTTTTTCCAAGTACTCAGCCATTCCTTAATTGTAGATCCTGTCTTCAGACTGCCTGTTTATTGCTTACTTCCGTTAATGAAATCACAGCCAGCAGTCACATTAACCAGGTTATAGCTGCTTTGATGAAGTAAGCAGCTTGCCAGATATTTGCACTGCTCTGTATTCTAAGGCTCTAAAAAAGAAAACATATTTATTGAATGATAATACAGGCGTTTCTTGGGGGTTGTGGGTGTTAATAATTACAGACAAATCAAATCATGAGCACTGTCACAGAATTAAATTATATTGCAACAGAGAAATAGCTTATTTTATATCAGTTTAAAATTAGACTGCATGTTCTTACAAGTCACTCAGCATCCTGTTTTGGAGGTTTAATAATAAGCCAACTCTTATTTCAAGACGTTGTGATAAACCCCATGACATTATTTCATAAAAAGTGAGCAGGGGAGTTCTCCCAAATGTCCCGCCCAAACAGCATCAACATCTCATTATCACGTTGCAGTTTATGGCGTGTAGAATGAGGAAAACCTTTCTCCTACACTAAAACAGCAGGTACATTGCCAAAATTGCTTCCTTCCTATGGGACACCTTAAGGTCAAGAAAAGTCCAATGGAAATGTGGTGCTCTTTCTTTTATGGTGAGGCAAATCAGGAGCGGAGTTCAAAGATTGACAAACACTACATTATAGACACAATTCAGAGCATTGTGACTTTGACTGTTCTCTTATTGTTGTGTACTTGGTGCGATTGCTAGGTTGGTGGGATACAAGGAGGAAGCACTACATGTATATTTTTTGGTTCATCAGTTGTATTTTCCTGGAACAGCTAGCATCATACTAAACTTCACGGCCTTTTAATGAGATATTAGATCAAGGGGGACCCGTTGGGTTCCGTCCCCTCAACACGCAGTTGCGGGGGGTGGGGGCGGCCTGCGGTGTCACACACACACTAACCCCCCCCCCCCCCACACACACATAACCACCCCCCTTGGTTGAGGGAGGGAGGGAGAGGGGGTGGAGAGGGGCGGAGAGGGGGGGAGAGGGGGGATGGATAGGGGGGTAGGGCAGAGAGGGGGGTAGAGGACAGGGGAGGGGAGAGGGGGGAGGAGAGGGGGAGATAGAGTGGGGAGGAGGGGGGAGAGGGGGAGGAGGGGAAGAGAGGGGGAGGAGAATGGGAGAGGGGGGAGGGGGGGATGGGGGGGAGAGGGGGTAGGGGGGTAGGAGGGAGGAGAGAGGGGAGAAGGGGAGAAGGGGAGGAGAGGGGGAGGGTGAGGGAGGTGAAGAGGGCGGAGAGAGAGGCAGAGAGGGGGGAGTGGAGGGGGAGGGAAGGGGGGAGAGGGGGAGAGGGGGGGAAGAGGTGGGAGGGAGGGGGAGGGGGAGAGGGGGAGTGGGGGGACAGAGAGGGGGGAAGGGGGGAGAGGAGTGGTGATAGGAGGGGGAGGGAGGGGAGGAAGGGAGGAGGAGGGGAGAAGAGGAGGAGGAGGGGGGAGAGGTGGGAGATAGGAGGGGGAGGGGGGAGAGAGAGGGAGAGGGAGAGGGAGAGGGTTGACTTGAACTTGGCGAGCAGGCGGTGTGGACGGGGCCGACTGCGAACCGGCGATGGGCATCGGCAGCTGTCGGGACCTCCCCGGACCTCGCGGGACCTCTGAAGCCCTCGGAAGCCCAACCAAATTATTGCGTGTTCAGCGGCTTAAATCCAGAGTCCTGGGGGGTGCTGCGGATGGCCAGCCGAGTGCGAGTTATGCGGAGGTGGGGGGGTTACGTAACTCGCAGCTCGTGGAAACCAGTGGCCAGCAGGCTGCGCGTTGTAAACCCTGCGCAGCTGGCCGCGAGGAGCAGAGCCATTGTGACGTCATCAGCTCGCTTCAGCTCGTTAACTTAAAAAAAGATCTCAGATTGGTGAAGAATTTGAAGATATAACTCGGGAAGTAATGAATCAAATTTTCAGGTGAGGTGATTTTTGAGATTATGAGGTAAATATCTACTGGAATATCAAAATATTTCACCATTAGCGCGTCGGGTTTTCGAGGTGATGTGAATCACAGAAAAAGAGAATCAAACACTCAAGGCACAAACAAGGACATAAACATCCAAAATCAGAGTTTTATAATAATACTAGACCAAGGGGGACCCATTGGGTCCTGTCCCCTCAACGTGCAGTTGCGGGGGTGGGGGCGGTATTCGGCATCACACACACTAACCACCCCCCACACACATCACACCCCCTTGATATTATATCAATATTATTTATTTGCACCTTTTACCCCATCCTATCCACTCATGCACAACCCCCAACTGCGCGGGCGCAGCTAGAGGGGGGGGGGGGGGGGGGGAGGGGGCGGATGGTACAGAAGGAGAGAGTAGAGAATGGGGGGGGGGGTGGGCACATGGGAGGGCTGGTTCCCAAATGCAATACTCCACCACAGACCCGTAGGTCCCAACATTCATCACTCCCTGGAGAGGGAGGGGGGCCAGTGAGGGAGGGGGGGCAGAGAGGGAGGGGGGGCAGAGAGGGAGGGGGGCAGAGAGGGAGGGAGGGAGGGGCAGAGAGGAAGGGGACAGAGAGGGAAGGGGGGGAGAGGGAGGGAGGATTAAACCCGAAGGAAAAAGGAGAAAGAGACGAAAGAGACCCCTAAAATACTCCCCCTTGTCAAACTTCTCCCCCTCCCTCACTTTCCCCCAACCCCCCCCCCCTCCATCCCCTCCTCTCCACCCCGTCTCCCCCCTCCCTCCACCCCCTCTCCCTCCACCCCCCTCTTACCCCTCTCTCTCTTTCTCTGCCCGGGGAGGGGTAGAGAGGGAGGGGAGGGGGTGGAGGCAGAAGATACCCAGGTCGTAGTGCAGAATCCTCCCCACCAGGCGCCGGGCCCGAGCTAGGCTGTGGCCAGTGTGGAGCAGAGTGAGGCCCGGAGCGATCTGAGGATGGTCAAAAGCAGCGGAGGGTCGGCCGATCGTTGATTCCGCGAGGGTAAACCCACCCACCAGCGTGACAGACCATCGGTCGGCGGGACGGAGAGGAGGTCGTCCCCTGTGACGGCCGCCACGGCCACTTTTCCACTGCGCTTGTCTGCTCCTGCACTGCGATAATGACCTCCGCCGCCATGTTGTAGAACTTCAAGGAGCCCAGCGGAGCACGCAGCATGACTGAGCACGTGTTCAGCAGCTTCAATCCAGAGCCCTGGCGGAGGGGGGGGGTGGGGGTGAGGTGGCTGGGCCACGTAACTCGCAGCTCGTAGCTGCGCATTGAAATCTCTGCGCAGCTTGCCGCGAGTAGCAGAGGCATTGTGATGTCATCCAGCTCGCTTCAGCTCGTTAGATTTTTAAAATATGTCAGATTTGTGAACAATTTTTGTAAAAAACTTGGGAAATACTGAATCAAATTTTCAGATGAGGGGATTTTTGAATACATGAGGTAAATCTCTACCGGAATATGTAAACATTTCACTGTTACTGCGTCGGGTTTTCGAGGAGATGTGAATCAAATTTCAAGCAAGCAAACACACAAGTAAACATCCAAGATCAGAGTTTTATAATCTATATTACCAAAAGTCTGTTCTTGACCGGTTTTGGCCATCTGTGCTGCAATTTCCGAGAGAACGCCGCCACCTACGGCCGTCATTTTTGGCCACCTTACTCAGAGCCCCCCTCCGCCGCATGTATGCCGAGGATTTTTCCCGTCGATTAAAAATGACAGAAAAATTATTGTTTTTACAAAATTCCCCATTCTCTCTGCTGCCCCTGCTGGCAGCAGGGGGGAGGGACTATAAAACCAGGAAGTGGTGTGCCTCACTCACTCTTCAAGATGGAGGAAGGCAGACGGTCACGTTTCTCTGAGCTGTGAATAACACTGAACACATGTCTACTCAAATGTAAGTGCCCTTAGTGGTTCTAAAATGCTTGCAGAATGTGTCTATTGGTTCTAAAGCTTGCAAAAAAAGTGTCCATTGGTTCTAAAGCTTGCAAAAAAATGTCTATTGGTTCTATAGCTTGCAAAAAAATGTCTATTGGTTCTAAATCTTTCAGAAAATGTCTATTGGTTCTAAAGCTTGCAAAAAGTGTCTCTATTGGTTTTAAAGCTTGCAAAAAATGTCTATTGGTTCTAAAGCTTGCAAAAAAAGTGTCTATTGGTTCTAAAGCTTGCAAAAAAATGTCTATTGGTTCTAAAGCTTGCAAAAAAATGTCTATTGGTTCTAAAGCTTGCAAAATGTGTATCTATTGGTTCTAAAGCTTGCAAAAAATGTCTATTGGTTCTAAAGCTTGCAAAAAAATGTCTATTGGTTCTAAAGCTTGCAAAAAAATGTCTATTGGTTCTAAAGCGTGCAAAAAATGTCTATTGGTTCTAAAGCTTGCAAAAAAATGTCTATTGGTTCTAAAGCTTGCAAAATGTGTCTATTGGTTCTAAAGCTTGCAAAATGTGTCTCTTGGTTCTAAAGCTTGCAAAAAAATGTCTATTGGTTCTAAAGCTTGCAAAATGTGTATCTATTGGTTCTAAAGCTTGCAAAAAATGTCTATTGGTTCTAAAGCTTGCAAAAAAATGTCTATTGGTTCTAAAGCTTGCAAAAAAATGTCTATTGGTTCTAAAGCGTGCAAAAAATGTCTATTGGTTCTAAAGCTTGCAAAAAAATGTCTATTGGTTCTAAAGCTTGCAAAATGTGTCTATTGGTTCTAAAGCTTGCAAAATGTGTCTCTTGGTTCTAAAGCTTGCAAACAATGTCTATTGGTTCTAAAGCTTGCAAAAACATGTCTATTGGTTCTAAAGCTTGCAGAAAATGTCTATTGGTTCTAAAGCTTGCAAAAAAATGTCTATTGGTTCTAAAATGGTTCATACTAGCGCTCCAGAAAGCCCCCCTGGTTGGCTTGGCTTGGGTGTGTCTTGAAATTGAAAGGCACTACTTACTGCAAATGGTGGCTTGGTTGCTTTGGCTTGAAGTTGAAAGGCACTACTTACTGCAAATGGTGGCTTGGGTGTGGCTTGAAGTTGAAAGACACCACTTACTGCAAATGGTGGCATGAAGTTGAAAGGCACTATTTACTGCAAATGGTGGATTGGTTGCTTTGGCTTGAAGTTGAAAGGCACTACTTACTGCAAATGGGGGGCGTGGGTGCATTGGCTTGAAGTTGAAAGGCACTACTTACTGCAAATTGTGGCTTGAAGTTGAAAGGCACTACTTACTGCAAATAGTGGCATGAAGTTGAAAGGCACTACTTACTGCAAATGGTGGCTTGGGTGCTTTGGCTTGCTGTTGAAATGCAGTACTTACTACAAATAGTGGCTTGGGTGCAATGGCTTGAAGTTGAAAGGCATTACTTACTGCAAATGGTGGCATGAAGGTGAAAGGCACTACTTACTGCAAATGGTGGCTTGGGTGCTTTGGCTTGAAGTTGAAAGCACTACTTACTGCATATGGTGGCTTGGGAGCTTTGGTTTGAAGTTGAAAGGCACTATTACTGCAAATGGTGGTGGTTGCTTTGGCTTGAAGTTGAAAGGCACTACTTACTGCAAATGGGGGCTTGGGAGCTTTGAAGTTGAAAGGCACTACTTGCTGCAAATGATGGCTTGGGTGTGGCTTGAAGTTGAAAGACACTACTTACTGCAAATGATGGCTTGGGTGTGGCTTGGGTGTGGCTTGAAGTTGAAAGACACCAACTCTGTAAATGGTGGCATGAAGTTGAAAGGCACTACTTACTGCAAATGATGGCTTGGGTGTGGCTTGAAGTTGAAAGGCACTACTTACTGCAGATGGTGGCTTGGGTGCAATGGCTTGAAGTTAAAATGCATTACTTACTGCAAATGGGGGCGTGGGTGCACTGGCTTGAAGTTGAAAGGCACTACTTATTGCAAATTGTGGCTTGAAGTTGAAAGGCACTACTTACTGCAAATGGTGGCTTGGGTGCTTTGGCTTTAAGTTGAAAGGCACTACTTACTGCAAATTGTAGCTTGGGTGCTTTGGCAGTAAGTTGAAAGGCACTGCAAATGGTGGCATGAAGTTGAAAGGCACTACTTACTGCAAGTGGTGGCTTGGGAGCTTTGATTTGAAGTTGAAAGGCACTACTTACTGTAAATGGTGGCTTGGTTGCTTTGGCTTGATGTTGAAAGTCACTACTTACTGCAAATGGTGGCATGAGGTTAACAGGCACTACTTACTGCAAATGGTGGCTTGGGTGCATTGGCTTGAAGTTGAAAGACACTATTTACTGCTAATGGTAGCATGAAGTTGAAAGGCACTATTACTGCAAATGGTGGCTTGGTTGCTTTGGCTTGAAGTTGAAAGGCACTACTTACTGCAAATGGTGGCTTGGGAGCTTTGACTTGAAGTTGAAAGACACCTCTTACTGCTAATGGTGGCTTGGGTGTGGCTTGGGTGTGGTTTGAAGTTGAAAGGCACTACTTACTGCAAATGGTGGCTTGGATGCAATGGCTTGAAGTTAAAAGGCATTACTTACTGCAAATGGTAACTTAGGTGCATTGGCTTGAAGTTGAAAGGCACCACTTACTGCAAATGGTGGCATAAAGTTGAAATGTACTACTTACTGCAAATGGTACCTTGGGTGCTTTGGCTTGAAGTTAAAAGGCACTACTGTAAATGCACTTACTTCCTGTTTGCACTGTATATTGATTTTAGATAAAACGCTACCACTTACGGCTGTGATTTTTGGCCATGTTACTCTGTCCCCCTCCGCTGAGCAGGTGCAGAGAATTCTTCCCATCAATGAAAAATAAAAGTGTTATTAGTTTTTTTTTAAATGTTGAGAATCTCTCTCCTGTCAATCACTCCATGAAAGCCACACCTTTTCCGGTGGTGGAGGGGGGGGGAGGGGTTATAAAACCCGGAAATGTGGGTGTGGCTCAGTCTCTGCAAGATGGAGGAGGGAGAGGTCACGACTCGCTGTCTTTAGTGGCTTTGCACCCTACTTCAAATGGTATGAAACTGCACTTGAATTTGGTGGCCTTGCACCCTGCTAAAAGTGGTAAGAAACTGCACTTGAATTTGGTGGCCTTATACCCTGCTTGAAATTGAATTTCAAGGATTAGCCGTGAGTCAACTACCAGCCCACCAGCCGTGAGTGAGTGAGTTGCCAGCACAACAGGCTTGATTGACTGAGACGCCAGCCCAAGAATCCATTTGGCGCACAATTTGCATACTAGTCCTCTGGAAACCAGTCCCTTCAGCCCACAACACCCATACTAGCGCTCCAGAAAGCCCCCCCCCCCCCCCCCCCCAACTGGCCACCAATATTAGAATTGGTGGAGAGGTGGAATATTGCGTTGGATGACCAGCCCTCCTGTGTGATGCTGGGACCCAACGGGTCCCACTTAGTCTAGTATAAGATAGATGTTAACATATCGTAGATTTGCATTCAGAGAAATACATTTGCAGTTAGGATTATAACACCTTTTCTGTGTAAACTTTGTTTGTTGTCTACCATTATCTACTGAAATGGGAAGGAGTTAATTCCTTTTATGTCATCACGAGTGACATGAGAGGTGTATTCAAGAAGATGTATCACCACCACCACCTTCTCAGGGGCAACGAGGAAGAGCAACAAGAGCTAGCCTTGCCAGACACCTGGGGCCTTTGTAGGAATGCAGTATGTTGGAAAAAAAGACGTGTGGGTGCAATTTAACGCTGCTACAATAAGCTTCATTTATGGTAACATCTCCAAGTGTCTCTTTGCTTAGAAAACATGTCAAAATTGGGGATAGATTGCCTGCATTGGAATATAAAAAAGGATAAATCAACTCTTTGTGTTAAAAAGCAAGTGCAAAATTATTTTGGCAACAAGTTTGGAAGTGTATATCTAACATAGAAGAGACGATGAGAGTAAATTGCCTTTAACTTTAAGATATCTTCATGATTGCAGAGTGTACCTGTTGGAATCTGCTTTTCTCAATTCATTTCACCAGCTCACAATAATTTGTTTTTAATATATTGGGAACTACCTATAAGATGATTTACTGGCTCTTTATTAAACTTATCTGAAGAACAATAGGACATTTGCTTTTCTACAAGCAACCTCATAACAAAAAATAAAGTATTTTAAAACGATAAATCGATCTACCCTTGCCTTTAGTTGACTTTAGAGATACAGCATGAACACAGGCTCTTCAGCCCACCAAGTCCACACCGAGCAACAATCAGCCTTACACTAGTTCTATGTTACACAGTAGGAACAATTTACAGAAGCCAATTAATGTACAGACCTGCACGTCTTTGGAATGTGGGAGGAAATTAGAGCAGCAAGAGAAAAGCCACACGGTCACAGGGAGAACGTACAAACTCCATGCAGAGAACATCCATAGTCAGAATCGAACCCGGGTCTCTGGCTCTGTATGGCAGCAAATCTACCGCTGCGCCACTGTGGCGCCCCTGTCATGTGTTCCAATGCATGCAATCTGACCTCAATGGTAATATTTTTTTCTAAAGCAAAGACACATAGTTACCAAAAAATGAAACTTAGTAAGAGTATTGCAGTATATGGTCTCAGAACAGAAAATATGAATAGCAATACTGTTGGACAGCCTTCTATCTTTCATATTGTTTCCCAGCAACCAGCCTGTGTTAGCCTAAGCAGTATCTCACCTGCCCACATAAGATTATATTTAAAGATAAGTTATTTTTTTAAGAAAAGGGAACATTAGGTAGCAATGTTACAAAATTTTGAGATTTTAAAAATCAAGCCTGTAATTTATCCCATCAGATAAAGCATAAAAATAAGTTTAATTTGACACATAATTCACTTTCATATCTCAAGTATTAAAAAAGTTATGGCCATTTTCATACTGGGAAATGAGCAACTTGTTCCCTATTGATTTTCTATGGACATAACAAAAAAGCTGTGATCGTGAACAGTCAAAAGCCCATAACTTTCTTAAAAATTAAGAGAACTGAATGAAATTTTCAGTTATCATAGATTGAAGCATTCTGAAACAAATATAAAATAATCTTACTTGGATGACCTGAAATTAAAGCATATAATTAGTTAGTTACCTAATTGTAGCTAATTTCAGACTTCAATTACTAGATCTAAACATCTATCCATTTCTTAATAAATGATTAACATTTTTAAATAGCCTAAATGTCCAAATAATATTCACAAATAATTCACAATAAAACATGATTTTTAAATCTCATTTACATTAATTTATAGGCCAAATGGAAGGAATTTAGTGTTTAATTGCTGTAAATAAATGCCCATTTAAATCAGCTTTCTAGTGGGATCCTGTGGAACGCGCTGGTTTAGAACGTTCACATTGCGGTAGATTTGTGCCCAGAAAAATACTGCAGGATATAATGGGCCCAAATTGAGCTACTCGCAATATTAAACTTTGTATAAAGGGATCTTTAGAAGCCCTTTTTAATGTAAAAATATACAACCTACCTTCTGCTATTTGCTTTATGAGACCCTGCGGTTGCTGGCAGTCGCGGGTTTAGAGATTGATTTTTAAACTACTATAACTATTATTCAAGGCCTTTAAACCTAATAATAGCTTTTGCGACGGGGTCTTCCAGCGATTTTTCGTTAATAATTAACTAGGCTGAACATTTTCGATTGGAACAGCCTAGAGAAAATCGCGTTTTAAACCCGCCCCCTCTAAACGGCGCCAAAATCGCGCACACGCGCAGCGACAGATTTTCAACGACGCTTCAGGTAGGGTTTGCAACATACCTACATTAGGCTACATGGGTTTTTATTTGTTTTCCAAGAACTTTCAAATCCCCAAAACCCAAACCATTTATACATTCCAACCCATCACAGTTCATTTTTGGTCCTTACACTTAAGATTATATTTGCAAGCTGTTTTCAACTGAAATTAACATGTACCAACTCTAAGCTAAAGAAGAAATTTAATTTGTCCACACAGTAGGCCAAAAAGTGGGATCATTTTTTGTGGGATCTCTCCCCATCTCCCTCCTCCACACACCCCCATCTCCCTCTACCACCCCACTCCCCAGCCCATATCCCTCCTCCTCATTTCCCTCATCCTCTTCCCCTCACTCCCATTCCCTGCCCCAGGTCGTAGAGCAGCGCCAGGGCCTGTAACTCAGCCTGGTTCTCATACTCAGTCTGGTCCTGGCTGTAGACTCCAGCAGTCATCTTAGCTGCCACCTGGGCTCCAGTGGAGGCCCCGACTTCATCTCCAGGCTCGTCCCTGACCATGGACCAAGGCTTTCATTGGTTCCAGCGGCGGCGGCCCCGATCACTGCCCCATCCCAAGCACCGGCTCGGCCCTCACTCCAGCTCCAGCCCCACCCTCCCCACCGGGCGTCAGGCCTCGAGCGTCGAGGCGCCGGCGCTGGAGTGCCCCTCCCTCCTGGAGTGTCCCGTCCTGCCTTGCGAGTGCATTGTGGCGTCACTCGGCCAGAGTGTCCCGTCCTGCTTTGCTAACTGTCGTAGGAGCACTGGAGTGCCCCCCGCTCCCAGAGTTTTTTGAAAATCTGGAAAGAGCCATTGGAGTGCTGGTGGAGCACTGGATAGCACTGGAGAGTGAATTGTGACGTCACTCGGGCAGAAATTTAAAAAAATTAAACAAATAAAACGTTTAAAACTTCGGAAATTTAGGACGGAATGCGGCGGGAAGATGTTTATCCCGTGGAGGGGAAAGTTTGATTAGAATGTGTGAAAATGGGAAGGCTGTGGTCTAGTGTTTGGAAGGAAATAGGAAAACTAACACACACACACACACACACACACACACACACACACACACACACACACACACACACACACACACACACACACACACACACACACAGAGTTTCAGACAGACAGACCTTCTTCAATACTGTCTACCAGTGTCACCGTTTTCAGGGAATGATGTATATGTGATACTCTGTCTCTCTGTTCTACAACACCCCAGAGGGTCTTCTCATTCACCGTGTATGTCGTGCCCAAACTATTTAATTGTGCACTTTTAGGAGTTAAATTCATCTGCCATTTCTTTACTCACTTTCCCAGTTGATTTATATTCCATTGCAAGTTTAGACAACTTTCTTCACTATCCACCACATGACTCATTTTGGGGTCATCCACAAATTTACTAAACAAAATAGCTGCACGCTCACCTAAAAAGTTAATGTACAAATGTACAATAATATAAAAAGAGAGTTTGATCTTATCATTATGCCTTTGATTATGTTTTTGTAACAATTGGTATCTGTGGATTCTTTTGAGAATTAAAACAAATGATAAATCACTCACCACCAACGGTGCCAGCGATAACGCATCCACATTTTAAAAAGTAATGACATGGTTACTTCACGATGAAGGTTTCTTCTAAAGCATTAAATTCCAACAGAAAATAAAACAAATGTTATTGTTATCTGCACTAAATAGGGTGAATTGCGGATCATACAACTTTATTAAACCCCTGAGGCAGCGCGGTGGCACAGCGGTAGAGTTGCTTCCTTAATGTGCCAGAGATCAGGGTTCGATCCTTGACTATGGGTGCTTGTCTGTACAGTTTGTATGTTCTCCTCGTGATTCGCGTGGGTTTTCTCCGGGTGCTCCTGTTTCCTCCCACACTCCAAAGATGTACAGGTTTGTAGGTTAATTGGCTTGGTATAATTGTAAATTGTCCCTAGGGTGTAGGATAGTGTTAGTCAATGGGGATTGCTGGTCAGCATGGTCTTGGTAGGTCGAAAGGCACTGTATCTCTGAACTAAACAAAACTGTGTGCATTTTCATTTAATTTCAAGCTCAGCACAAATCTAACATTAAATATAGACAAAAATGGCCAGGACTTTAAAAGAGGTTTTCATCAATTTAGGAAGTTAGGCACAGAGCACAAGGATGAAAAAATAAAATGCTGTTTTCATCCAATGACTCATGAATATTTCCATGTAAAATTTACATCAGAATTTCCATGCATGCTTAATTTAACATGGAATCCGTTGCTGCTGTCAGTGATCCAGCAGTCCTCCACAAGCTGCACTGCTTGTAACCTTCTCATCAAAATCAAAGAAAATCACCTGAGCTGTCATCAGTTTAAGCTGTTCACAAACTAGAAATGCTGTAAATATCGGGAAATTATCCCGCTTTGCTGCATGAGCACTAGGTGAGATTTTAATGGTGTACTGAGACATCATTGCTACTTTAAAAACTCTCTGGACCTTAAAAAATATGAATGTTTAATAAAATTCTCACTCAGAAATATTTACAAAAATTATTTCCAGCTGGGTAAAACGATCTTATCTCAATCAAAATCTCAACCCATCTTAGTCAAAATGTATTTTGTGCTCTGACAGGAGAAACAACATCCATGCATCTACCCTGTCAAAGCCTGTACAGATTTTATGTCGCAATGTGATCATCTCTTTTCTCTCAGAAAAATATATAACGAATTAGGATTTTAATCAAAGGTCTTTCCTTGCCCTGTCCCATGGTACGAGTTCATTCCAAGAGCTCTCGCGAGTTAAAAAAAAATCAAACTCGTGGTAAGCATGGAGAATGAACGTAGTGGGTACGTCGGAGCTCGGGGACGTCTCTTAGCGCTAACGGCAGGTACTCGGGAAGACTCGCTAATGGCAGGTGAGCACGGGAAGACTCATGAAGATTTTTCAACATGATGAAAAATGTCCACGAGAGCCCCGAGTACCTACGAGTGGCCATTACTGCAAATCTCCGAGTTCGAATCAGGGCAAACTCAGGAGAACTCTTTGAATGAACTCGTACTGTGTGACAGGGCTTTAAGTGTTCTGACTATTTTCTATTTCTATTTCAGATTTATGGGGTTTTTTTTCAGAAAATAGGGTTGGTTCTGCTTAATTTCTCCTCGTAGGACAACTTCCCTACCTCCATCCCAGGAATCAATCTGGTGAATGTTTGTTACCTTTCTTTGAATGCAAATCTAGGTGGGGAAACCATCCAATGTTCCAAGAGTGGTCCCACCAGTGCACCGAATAACTGCACTATTGCAACGGGTGTATGAACCTGCAGTTAGGTTATTGTGTCTCTGTCAGTTAATGCTGCGATTCATTTGGTATGACCCGTGACTTAAAAAATGAATAAAAATCTATTGTCTATAAAATCTAGACTGACATTCCAGTGTAGTGCTGAGGAAATATTGCATCAGTGTTTCCACTTTGAAGGAAATTACCTGAAATTCGTGAAATTCTGCTTGACTTAGGGTAATTTTAGGGAAATTGAATACTTTCGGGAGATTTCCGCATCCAGCCCGTGAAGGGGGTGTAAAGGTAATTAAAAAAGCATTGCCGATTTGGCGCTCAAAGGTTTAAACAGAGCGCTGTCAGTTTAACGTGTGGGAATTTAAACAAGAAGCTGTTGGCTGCAGCGCTCTGGGTTCTAAACATAGTTCTATGGCCACAGTGCTATGAGCTTTAAACATAGCGTTATGGCCACAGCACCATGGGTCACAGACTGTTCGGGAAAATCCTCGTATAACAATGAGTTTTTGGAGTTCTCTTTCTCAGTGGAAGTTGAGCCTTTGTTTATTTTTCAGGCAGTGGTAGAATTCTGGATAAGCCCAGTGGTGAAACGTTATCAGTGGGAGGTGGGATTGCAGTTACACTGGGATTGCCCTTGATTCTACAGAATAATGGGTGGGCTTAAGGGGCCGAGAGGGAGAGAGGGAGAGGAGATGGTAGGGAGAGTGGGAGGGAGAGAGGGAGAAGGAGGGAGGGAGAGAGGGGGAGGTGGAGGGTGAGAGAGGAAGGGGGGGAGGGAGGGAGATAAAGAGAGAGGGAGAGAGAGAGAGGGGGATGGAGGGAGGGAGGGAGGGAGGGAGGGAGGGAGGGAGGGAGGGAGGGAGGGAGGGAGGGAGGGAGGGAGAGAGAGAGGGAGTGAACGAAAGAGTGAGAGAGAGGGAGAGTGGGAGCGAGAGAGAGAGAGTGAGGGAGGGACGAAGAGAGGGAGAGAGGTTAGGAGAGAAAGGGGGAGAGAGGGAGGGAGGGAGGGAGGGAGAGATGGCGGGGGAGAGAGCAGAGACAGAGACACAGGAGAGCAGGTTGAAAAAACTAAGACCGCGAAAGCTGTTGGAAGCAACGAAAGCTGCCTTGCATAACACTGTACAAGTGAATAGCAGAAGCAGGCAGATACAGTGTAGTTACATAGATCTGTTTCTCCTTGTTCTTCTTTGTGTTGTTAAAAAATAAACAACAACAAATAGCACGCAGGAAGCATTTTTGAAAATTTCAGGAAATACCATCAAATTCCAGGAAATTTGAGATTCTATGTAAGGAATTTATTTTTTTGAGGGGTGGAAGCACTGTATTGCATTCAAATTAGTGATGTCATTCAAATGAGATATTATCTCTCTTGGGAGGATGTTGGTGATCCATTTGTACTTCTTTGAACAGGACCATGGAGATTTTCCCAAAATGTTGGTACATATGAAACGGGGTTTGCTGTCTCTCCCTTCGGGGGAATACGACCTTTTTGTCGTATCCCCCTTCTCTGCCTCCGTCTACACTGAGGCCTAATGGCGGAGCTGGCGACCTCGGGACTCTGGAGGCAGCTGACAGGACTCGCCCTGAGCTCCCGTGAGGGTGGCCCAGCCCGGGGCTGGAACTGCGTTCTCGTGAGAGCGGCCTGGCGAGGGGCTGAGAGACTCTCCCGTGAGGGGCTGTGGCCCGTCGGAGTGGCCCAGCCCGAGGGAGAACGGCACTCCCGTCGGAGTGGCCGAGCCCGAGGGAGAACGGCACTCCCGTCGGAGTGGCCCAGCCCGAGGGAGAACGGCACTCCCGTCGGAGTGGCCCAGCCCGAGGGAGAACGGCACTCCCGTCGGAGTGGCCCAGCCCAAGGGAGAACGGCACTCACGTGAGGGCGAGCCGGCTCGGGGCTGGGACGGTGCTCCGGTGGCTGGGACGGCGTTCTGGCGGCGGTGACCTGAGTCCTGGGTTCAGCCGCGGGCCAGCGGCTGCGTATGCTGGACTGGAGGGCGGCAGCTTCGACTACCCCCGGGCCGCGGTGTTTGAACCGGCCCGTTTACGGGGTTCGGTGAGCCGCGGGACTGTTGTGCCATCGCCCGGTGGGGAATCGCCTCAGCGCAGAGGGAGAAGAGGAGGGAAGAGACAGTAACCCTAAGATTTTTGCCTCCACCACAGTGAGGAGGTGCTTGGAGGATACACTGTGGTGGATGTTAATTTGTGTTTATTGTTGTTTATTATTGTATGATTGTATGTATGACTGCAGGCACGAAATTTCGTTCAGACCATAAGGTCTGAATGACAATAAAGGTATTCAATTCAATTCAATCCCTCAATTATTAAAACAACTCATTAGGTTGCTTATTGGAGCATTGTCTCTGCAAATTGGCTCCCATATTTTGAACAGTAACGATGTTTCTTCTGATATAGAGGCTCTGATACATTATGAGTTAATGAAAAAGATCTATATTATTTCTGGTCTGCCAAATTTCGGTCAGGTATAATTAATCTATGATATCTTCACTTCTAGTTCAGCTCACAAACTCTTTTCTCACTGCCTTCTTCCATTTAATTGACCCTGGATATTGTTTCTGACTTTCAGGAAATGGAATCTCATTTGGCAACTGACTTCACCAAGCTTAAATAAATTGTATTATCTCAACCAGAACAGATTCGCATTGAAGAATTTGTGCTAACTTCCATTGAATCTCATCAAAATTATAATGCCTGGTCTCTCTTTCCTTATATTTTTAATTTAAAAAAATGGCCAAAGTATTTGAACATTTAGAAGCTAATTCTGATTGTACATCAGCATTTCTTTTCAGGTAGTTATGTCTCATGTAACAAAAACAATTGTGTTGATGGGGAAAAAAGGGTCAGTGGCTCGAGAGTTTCAAACTCACAATAACAAAGTTATTTTTCCTGCAGGGTTTACAAAAAATGAAGGTGCTATTAATAGCAAATTTATCTTGTTACTGCAACCAAAAATAATAAAGGCTGTATGTTGCATTGTTTAATAGACAATTATATAAAGAAGGAGTAACTTTCGAAATTGACATGCAATCACATCTTTTGATACAAGTATCAATAGAGGCGATCGCTTGTCAATTTCCAAAGTAAAAGCCCTGTCCCACGGTACGAGTTCATTCCAAGAGCTCTCCTGAGTTTTAAAAAAATCAAACTCGTGATAAGTGCGGAGAATGGCGGCGCTGCCTTAGCAGCTGCAGCTCGCCTGCAGCCCGTTTGTTTTTTCTTTTTTTGTTTGTTCTTTTGTACTGTTTTAGTTAATTTTTGGTTTTATTTTATTATGTTGTGTATGGGGGGAGAAACGTGTTTTTGGTCTCTTCCTTCTGGGGGATGCGACTTCTTTTGTTGTATCCCCCGTGTCCATCTCCGTCTGCGCCGAGGCCTAATAACGGAGCTGGCGGCCTCAGAGCTGGGGCAGCGTTCCAGCGGCAACGGTGACCCGACATCGGAGCTGTGGCGTTCCGGCGGCAGCGGCGACCCGAGCTCGGAGCTGTGGCGTTCCGGTGGCAGCGGCAGCGGCGACCCGAGCTCGGAGCTGTGGCGTTCCGGCGGCAGCGGCGACCCAACCTCGGAGGATTGCCTGGTGAACTCACTGTGGTGGATGTAAAATTTGTATTTATTGTGTGTTTTTTCATTTTTATTATATGTATGACTGCAAGGCAACAAAATTTCGTTCAGACCGAAAGGACTGAATGACAATAAAGGCTACTTTGACTTTGAATGAACGTAGCGGTATGTCGGAGCTCGGGGACGTCTCTTAGCGCTAACGGCAGGTACTCGGGAAGACTCGCTAATGGCAGGTAAGCACGGGAAGACTCGTGAAGATTTTTCAACATATTGAAAAATGTCCACGAGAGCCCCGAGTAATGGCAAGTGGCCAGTACCGTAAATCTCCGAGTTCGAATCAGGGCAAACTCGGGAGAACTCTTGGAATAAACTCGTACCGTGGGACAGGGCTTTAACTCTATTAAATGGCCTCCTGTGGTGAAACTGGCAGCCTGTGTTCTTAAAGATAATGCATCTTATAACTAGTCCCAGACATCGTGTTTTAACCAATTTTGCCCGCTTACTATAACTGTTGTTTTGTAATTCTTCAATCGTTTAATGTAATGGAAACATTCATTACACCAGAATTACCTGTATTTAAGCTGTAATGTCCCTAATTGCAGGCTAGATCGTCGGAGCTTCATCTTTGTTTAAAAGTCATATCTATTTTGATGCAATGCACTGTAGAACAATTAGCTTTAGTCAAATTTGTTTGGAATTCATCTCGCCTTCTTCCATAAATCTCTCTCCTAACATTTCCCCCACCATTGACAGCTCTCTCCAGCTGTAAGCTTTAGGAGGCATTGTTTACAGAGTGAAGGGTTGTCTGGAACAATAGAGTTAATAAATGCTTGCCATCTCCGCTGTCTGCAGGAATAATCTTTACATGTTGTCAAGTTACATTGTGTGGGACTGAAGTGATGCATTGTCAGTTATGTATTTTATGTTGAATAATAAGTTGATGTAAAACAACACCTAAGTGTTTTATAGGATATGGTAACATTGTAGTTACCTTCTGCGCTGCTAATCCACAAGTCTAGACTAATTGTTCAGTAGATTCGAGTTTGAAATCTCATTGCCAGTCAAGGATATCCATAACAATGACCATGAAAACCGATGATGTACACACTAAATCCAATTTAGTGTGTACATCATCCTCCCATCCCCCCGCCCTCGGGCTCCTCCTCCTCCCTTTTTCCTTCCTTCTCCCCCCCCACCCCCCATCAGTCTGAAGAAGGGTTTCGGCCCGAAACGTCGCCTATTTCCTTCGCTCCATAGATGCTGCTGCACCCGCTGAGTTTCTCCAGCATTTTTGTGTACCTTCGATCTTCCAGCATCTGCAGTTCCTTCTTGAACACCATGAAAACCGATCCTGTTCACTCTTCCCCTTCAACGAAACAAGTCTGCTCCTGTTCCCCATTCTGCCTACATCAGTCTCCAGATACACAACCCTCTGCAAAGATCCAGCATGCCACTTAATACAAGGATAATTAGGTATGGGCAATCAGTGTAGGTCACATTCTTTTAAAGACTAATTTTTTAATAGTTAGATTTAATAGTGTCTTTGAAAGAGAACAGAAAGATTCATCTAGCTTACTAAAGTTCAGGAGAAAAGCAATCAGTTTCTGATCATCGCACAAATTTTCACCCTTTAAATATTAACTCTCGTCGCCACAGGGAAGTGGTCTCAATGTGCCGGAATCCATCTGCGCACATGCCATTACCTGGGAATGGGAATATATCATATTCTTCTAGCAATGGATCTGTAAGTTTTAGTAGTGTCTCGGAAAATAAGTTTTCCAATTTAGTGTGTACATCATTGAATTCTGAAACCCAGTGGACTGGCCTATGATTAGAAACATAGAAACATAGAAACATAAAAAATAGGTGCAGGAGTAGGCCATTCGGCCCTTCGAGCCTGCACCGCCAGTCAACATGATCATGGCTGATCATCCAACTCAGTATCCTGTACCTGCCTTCTCTCCATACCCCCTGATCCCTTTAGCCACAAGGGCCACATCTAACTCCCTCTTAAATATAGCCAATAAACTGGCCTCAACTACATTCTGTGGCAGAGAATTCCACAGATTCACCACTCTCTGTGTAAAAAATGTTTTTCTCATCTCAGTCCTAAAAGATTTCTCCCTTATCCTTAAACTGTGACTAGGATTGGAAGAGATTGTCACAGTTTAAAATACAGCACTGTCCAATACTCTGTTGTATTGTGTTGGAGGTTAGCAGATGAAATACGTAGGACACCTTTACATGCTTGTAAGCTTTTCAATCTTATCCAATGCCAGCACCATGTGCAACATATGTGTGTAGCTGATTGGAAAAATGTTTCACTTACTGTTTGAAAGGTTACGAATTTGGGTTCTGCTACACAGAACAAAACATTAAGCATAGGCTCTGTCTATTCTGAGCTGGTATCATTACTTGCCCGAGATATTAATGGGAGGGCCATTAAGCCCCCAAACTACTTAATGTTTGATCACTCTTTAGGATGGACTGAATCTATGGTAACTCTATTTAAAGATAAGTTTGTCCTTGTAAATCATTGGTCTAGATTTTGGAGGGAAATAGTTGTAACTCTGCAACAAATTGCCAACATTTCCCAGTGTTTTACAACAACCTTTCGGTCTCCAATGACCCAATGCAGAAGTCTCAAACTTGCCATTGCCCAGCTGTGAACTGCCGTCAGACTGCACAGAAAGTGCAATAGCAGAGATCATTGTGAGGATTTCCAACATTTACCAAGTTTTGTCCACTCTCAGACCATACCTGGGATAGACCTGGTACACCCAATTTATTTCAATGGGATTTGTAAGACAATAGACAATAGATGCAAGAGTAGGCCATTCGGCCTTTTGAGTCAGCATCGCCATTCAATGTGATCATGGCTGATGGGAGAAAGAAAGGCAAAGTTACTTTTGAAAATTAGTTGTGGAAATTATTCGGCAATTTTAATTACCTATTTATGTTTTTAGTTGATTTTCTTCTATTTTTTAATACATCATTTTTATTTTTCAATTACATTTCTATGTTAAAAAAAATTAAAAATCTCCGACACCATTGCCGTTTTTTAAAGGCTTTCACAGGAGTTTCACTGGTGGGACTTCTCCACTGCAATATTTGATGCCATGATGCTAATCAGGCTCCCTTTGCTGGTCTCTGGGGTGCTGAGCGGCAGCAAAATAGGCTCTTGACATTCCCGATTCAAGGAGCTCACAACAACAATGTTTCCTGCTTATAGTAATTTTGATATTAAAATGCCACACTATAATTATGCAAAGTTAAATCTGGTTATATTTGGGTGCCCCTCCTCAGATGATATTAGCTTCAGGTAAGGAAAGCCAATCTGTTTATAGGACAAGTAGATGCTTATGAGATCTCACTTACATTACCTCTATAGGTGTGCCTAGCTCTTGCCTTGGCAGAGCTACTGGTATTCTAGCCTGCCTGGAACCAAGCAGTGTAGCACAGATTGATCCACTGAAGCACAAAATACAACACATCATCTGAGAAGTAACCGATAATAACGCCTTCATAAGTATTCACGTTGAGCTGAAAGAGGGAGCCGATAGCAATCATCTTTGCTTCCCTGTCCACAGAGGTTGCTGGATCAGCAGATTGATTTCAGATTCCATTTTTTTTTTAAACATTTCTCTGTGTGATTTTATGCAACTGGCTGATGTTTTTTTCTGTACAGCGGGTCTCTCTGGCCTTGGTGATATAGTTACTATAGGAAATGTACACAATAAGCTTGCAAAATTAGCAATGCCATAATAGTCAGTGTGATAATTACGGGCCAGTTCAATGGAGATAACTTTGCTTCAAAAGCAGATCTTTTGTGTGCAATGAGAAAGAAGAGAGGGCATTAATTTAGCATCCCATTCAAAGAAAACTGCACCTCCAAATATGCAGCACTCCTTCACATGTATTTGCAGGTATTACCCTGAATTTGTGCACTCAAGTCTTTGCAATAAGATTTAAATCTGACTCAGAGCAAACCACAGCCTATACAAGACATGTGGAATATACAATAGCCAACATGTAGCTAGGTACAGAATTGTTAGCTTTGCTTAAAGAAACCAGTTTAATGTGAGCAACATTTTATAAAGAAAACGGAATGAAGATTGTAGTTTATTAGATAGCTCTTTCAATAACTGGGTCTGACACATTGGGCTGAATGGTTTCATTCACTACTACACCATAACATATAGGAACAGAATTAGGCCATTTGGCTCATCGCCCACTCTGCCATTCAATCATGGCTGGTCTATTTTTCCCTCTCAACATTCTCCTTTCTCTCCAAAACCTTTGATGTCCTTGATAATTATGGATATACTGTGATTAATAATTACTTAAAACTGGACATGGATCCAAATACATGGAAGCTATGGAAATATTCAACATGCAGCCTGCTTCTGATTTGAGTTTTATGTGAATTTTGAAATCATGTCAAAGCTATTGCATCTGATCAAAGTATGGGAAACCAGGGCACGGAGCTCTGTCTTCAAATCTTTTATCTTTTTTCATCAATAAGTTATTATATTTATGAAATTAGGATCTCAGCTGATTAAATTGTTTCTCAAAAATAATTAGTATCTAATGTTCAGTAATTGGAGATGGAAATAGGTAAAAGAGATAATGGAAAATATGGATAATACTATCACTAATCGTGTATTGCTGCTGCACTTTCTGATCATAAACGCAATGTTAATAAATACATTGTACCGATTGCTTTGTTCATTAAACCAGTGGAATTCTATTTTATTTTTTTCAGATAGGAACATGGTGTAGGCCACTGTAATTCCTGAACTTGATAAATGTTTTGAATTAGCTTAATATCTGTATTTTTGTGTCATGATTTTGTATATGCGGCTAATACACATTAGATTTTTATAGGTCAAGTTAAGAAATCTGCCCATCAATTGTTAGAAAGCTTCAGAAATTATTCTTTCTTTATATCCTGCACAGATCTGGAGAAAAGTCACAGGCCTCCAGCACAGACAAATAATCTTGATCTATGCAATAAAAATCTATGACAACTGATTCTAAATTGCACTGCATATAAGTAATAATTACCCTGATATAGTCATATGAAATTCTACTATCCTACTTAATAGGTGTAAATGAGTTACTATAACTTTTCCCATCTGAATACCATAGGTGCTGTGATTGGGTTAACCACATCAAGAAGAAAGTGACAGGTGAAAGGAAGTGACCAGGATAGTAGTTTGCATTTGTCTAAGGCAAATGGTTGATGCTCTTCTGCAGAAGGTCTGGTCTACACATGACTTCAGTCCACACCACATACCTCCGGGTTTATCAGCTTCTCAATATAAAACAATCTCATAATTGGTCGGGGATGCGACCTTTTCCTTGTATCTCCATCTGCGCTGAGACCTAACATTGTGGAGCTGGCAGCCTCCAACTGGAATCGACCTTGAGGGCTCCAGTGGCAGAGCCTGTGGATTCACCATCGTGGAACTGGTTGATTTCGGAGGCTGTGGTGGCGCTATGGCTGCGACCTGACTTCGGAGACTTCGGCTGCGAGCCCTGTGGACGGTAACATCGGGACTCGCAGGTCACTGGTTGGTGACCGATTTTCGGGAGCTCCCACAACAGCAGCTTCGCCCACCCCAAACGCGGAGTTTGAATCGGCCCGTTTGCGGTGCTCAAAATCGGCTGCGGGATCTACCATCGCCCGGCGGGGACTTCAACATCGAGAACCTTGAAGAAGCAAGGAAGAGATGAGACTTTTTGCCTTCCATCACAGTGAGGAAGTGCCTGGAGATTCACTGTGATGGATGTTTGTGTTAAATTATGTTAATTGTGTGTTTTGTCACTTTTTGCAGTCATGACTGCATGGTAAATAATTTTCTTCAACCTTGTTTGAATGACAATAAAGGAAATTCAATTCAATTCAATTCAATTCAAATCAGTTCATGCTTCTGTATCTCCTTACCTCTGTAGCCTCCAATCCTACAGCTCTCCAAGATCTTTACATTCCTCCATTAGGATTCCTGCGTATTCCCTATTTTAATGATTTTACTGTTGGCATCTGAAGTGCCTTTAGCTCTGAAATTTCCTGCCCAGCCCTCTCCACTTTCCTTCCTCCTGTGCTCTTTATAACCAAGGTATACTAATATTGCCTGACTTTCTTCATTCAGATCAAGTACCTTGAGATGCAGGTTGTTGGCGGCTCTAGCAGACATGTGATATTGGCTGTTATTGTATTTGGCTTTTTCAGCTGCCATGGACTCTTAGTTATCAGGTATCCCAACACAAACCACAGCACCTGCTTCCTTTAAGAGCCTTTGTGGTGCCAATCATCAGATAACAAGAAAATGCAAGAGGAATAGCAGGAAAGCCATCCCTTGCTCCCTAGCTATGGTGATTCAAATTCCCTCTATATCATTCATTTATTATCCCATATCCTCAGATATGGGACTAGGCAACCAGAGAAGCAATGTTTGGCCTCTTTACATTATTCATGTGCTGAGCCTTCCCTGGAACTGTAAATTAATTGAAATCTCTTCATTTCCAGTCTTGTGACTATTAAAATCTGGTTTATCCAATTCAGTTTGTCCAGAATATGGATGGCTATCATCGCAGAAAGGTCTCAGCTTTTCAAGAATAAATTTGACAGATTCTAGTGTGGACTAGATTCAGGGAGTTCTAGTGTGCATTAACACTTTGCAGCACACTCATTCAGAAATTGTGTACTCTCAAATTTATAAAATACTAGACCAAGTGTGGAACCGTTGGGTCCCATTCCCCAACGCAATATTCCACCACTCACCCATAGCCACTCACCCAACCCTACCCAACTGCGCCTCGCCATCCATCTTCCTACCCCTATCCTCCGAGCAATCCCTCCCCCTCCTCTTCACCCTCCTTCTTCTTTCCCATCTCCTACTCACCTCCCCCATTCCCTCCCTCTCCTTTCCCCTACTCTCAGTCATTTCCTCCCTCATGCTATAATCCCTCTCCCCTCCCTATCCCCCTCCGCCCTCTATCTCCCTGCTTCCCCACTCCTCACGTCTGCCCTATCCCACTCCCCCACTAAATAGTAAGATTAAATGAGAACTTACCAGTTTGAAGTTTGATCTGTATTTTATGAGGAGTTACGATGAGGGATTACGTGAAGAAGCCCACCAGGACGCATGCGTGTCATTCTTCAAAGCAGCGGTGTGAAATCACAGATAACTGTAATGACTAAACATAGTAAGATTAGAGAAGAGATACCAGTTGAGTATATGATCAAGGGTGGGAGCGGAGGGCACGTAATCCCTCATCGTAACTCCTCATAAAATACAGATCAAACTTCAAACTGGTAAATTCTCGTTTAATCTTACTATTTTACTTCGGAGTCACGTGAGTGACTACGTGAAGATTTTAAAGCTCTGTGATTTCATGCCGTGGATACGAGTCCATGCATCACGTCTGCCTTGATGACTGTAGGAGGAATTGTGTTAACATAATTTGGACATGAATTCGACATTGAAATCATAAAATTTATGAACACAAAATTATAACCCCTTTTTATGGGTTTAAATTAATTTACAGAACTTAAAATTGTTTCTGCAAACGTTCCAGGTTTCATTACTGGTTTGTTGTAAAATAGTTGGAATGTTTTTTCCCCTGACCATCCTGCTGCCTTGAGGGTTTGGTCCATTGGTACATCCAACTGTATCGCTGCCGATGTAGCTGCAGCCCTGGTGGAATGAGATTTAAAAATATTAGTATCCACCCCAGCCTGTGTTAGCACCTGTTTCAGCCATCTTGAGATGGTCTGGACCGTCACTCTTTTGTGTGGTTGCTTGTGGCTGACCAGAAGTGCCTTCTCATTGCCTCTTATGATTTTCGTTTTCTCCATGTATAACGACAAATGTCTTACTATACAGAGACGGTCATCTGTTGGGTATGACCTAAATTGTATATTGAGGCCTGCTGATCCCTGTCTGTTCTGCTTTACTAATTCATAGATATGAAACGTAATATTTTCAGTTGAGGAAGTCATGTTGTCCAGTCTTAGTTTATGCAGTGATTGTACCCTCTGTGCCGTGACCAATGCCATTAGCATGACTGTTTTTAATGTCAGTCTGTGTAGGGACAGAGCTGTTGCTGGAGACCAATTCCTGAGCATCTTCAGGACAATACTTACATCCCATATTTGGGAATACCTGGTTCTTGGGGGATTAGTATTAAAAATTCCCCTCATAAGTTTTGTTACCAGTGGGTGAGTCCCAACAGAGTAACGCTCTGTCCCCTGCCATAGGTAAGTCGATAGGGCACTTCTGGCGCAGTTGATGGCACTGTAACTGAGCCCCTCATCATAGTGGAGGCCTGCCAGATATTCCAGAACAGACGGGATGTTCATGTCTCTGTGGGTGATGTTGTTTTTGTGGACAATGCATCTCCCACTTCCTGATATAGACCAGATACTGTTTTTTGGTTGACTGTCTTGGTCCGCCGAGATCATGTTCACTGTTCGGTCCGTCAGTGAGGTGTAGTAGAGGTGTTTTTAAACTCTACAAATTAATAATGGTTATGGCATGGGTGGCTGTCCCTTGTTACGGGATGTAGCAATAAATCTGGTCTATGTGGGATGGTGATACATGGTTCTAATACCATGTTTAGTACCACTGGGAACCATGGTTGAGTAGGCCAATCGGGTACTATCAAAATACCAGACGCAGAGTCTTGTTGTATTTTCCTTAATACCCGACTGATGAGGCAGAAAAGAGGGAATGCGTAAATAAACAATTTCCCCCTAATGCAGCGAAAATGCATCTGTCGCCGCTGCCCCAGGGTCTGGTTCCCATGAAACATAATTTGCTAACTGGTGGTTAAGTCTGGATGCGAATAGATCGATATCTGGTGTTCCATATCTTGCAGTAATATCAGCAAATACTTTAATTTATTTATTTATTTATTTATTTTTAAAAATTCAACATCCATTCGGTGTTTTCATTAAATATGCGTGACCTGGTGTCTGCCACTAAATTTAGTCTTCCTGGTAGGTAAGTGGCTGATTTCCAAATATCTCTCTGGATACACAATTGCCAAATTGTATTAGCCAGATTGTCACATGATGTCGATTTGTTTCCACCCATGTGTATGCTACCACGGTGGCATTGTCTATCTGTAGTCTAACATGCTGGTGATATGACCCAGTACAATATGACTTTAGGCCATGGAATGCACCCAACATTTCCAGGTAGTTTATGCCTAGTGTGAGTAATAATGATGCCTCCTGAGCAGTCCATCTACCACCACAGCTGGTGATGGTATTGGTGGCTCCCCACCCAAGTGCACTGGCATCAGTTTGTAGTACCATGGAAGGGTTACTGACAATGATTGGATTGGAACAAAGCCAGATGTTATCTATCCACCATTTTAGTTCCATTTTAGCTTTGATTGGTAGTTTCATAGGTCTGTCAAAGTGACCTGCATTGATTTAGAGTGCTTGTATTTTTGCTCTCTGTAAGTTTTGGTAATGTAGAGGTCCAAATTGTGTGGCTGGAAAGGCAGCCACCATTTTGCCAATTACTTTGCTACCAATCTGATGGATGGTTTGCTGATGTCAATGAGGCTATTGGAAGCCTCTATTGAATCTCTAGTCTTTCCCTTAGGCAGAGTCACCGACATGTGAACTGAGTCAATGGTGAACCCCAAATAGTCCACAGTAGTGGAAGGCGTTAGTTTAGATTTAACTGGATGGATAATAAATCCCAGTTTTTTCAAATAACTGTTTTGTGGCTGTTACGGTTTGTTTGGCCAATTCCAAAGTTTTGCCCACAATGAGTATGTCATCTAAATATGCCATGACCACGTGTTTTCGTTTCCGTAGAAACGCTAGGGCTGGTTTCAAAATTTTTGTGAACAGCCTGGGGGCTGATGATAAACCATTTGGCAGTGCTTTATACTGTCAGATTTGTCCCATCCAGTTGAATTTTAAGTAACATCTGTGGTCACCTCGTATAGGCACTGAATAGTAAGCATCTTTTAAATCGATGCTGGCCATGAAGTAACCTTTGGAAATTAATTGTTTAGCAGTAACAAAGGTTTCCATTTTGAAGTGAATATATTGTACAAATATATTCAATTTTGTCAGGTCTATGATGATGCGACAACCACCATCTATTTTGTTTTTGGTAAATATATTGGACACAAATTCTAATGGTTCGTGTTGAGTTTGCTCAATTACACCTTTTACGTAAAGCCGCTCCAGTTCAGCTTGCACTTCTGATTTTTCTTTATCAGAAAGCACGAACATTCGGTTCGGTATATGTTGAACTGGAGGGCTGTACTTGTGTATAAACTCTATTGTATATCCCTGGATACTGCTTAAGATGTAAGTATCGGTTGTTAACATGCTCCATGCATTCAGAAAAGAGTGTAATCTCCCACCAACCTCCATGCTCCCTGTATTTTGTTGGGAACCAGACCCACCTACCTCCATAGTTACGAGTGGCAGGTTTACTTCTTTTTGTAGGTTCTTCGCTGCTGTTGTTGCGCTGGTGTCTGGATTTGTGGTTTGGTTGGCGTTGGAGGTCCCCACATCTTCCAAGATCATAATTATAATTATGACAATGAAACCTAGTAATTTTAACTATTAAAGTTAGTAATTATGATTGGGAAAGTAGTTTCACAGTCATAATTAATATGATAAAAATGCATCTAATTTGCTAATGTCCTTCAAGGAAGGAAATCAGCAATCCTTATTGGGTGGGCGGTGGGCGGCGCGACTCACGTCCCAGCGGCCTCTGCAGTCCATTTGTCTTTTTGTTATTTTTTGTCCCGTTTTAATGTAGTTTTTATTATTTTTTTGATGGGGTATGTGTGTGTGTGTGTGTGTGTGTGTGTGTGTGTGTGTGTGTGTGGGGGGGGGGGGGGGGGGCGGGGGGTGGGGGGGGAAACTTTTAAAATCTTTCCCCTGCACGGAGAACCCGACCTTTTCCCTGTCGGGTCTCCGTTGTCGTTGGGGCTGCAATGTGGAGCGGCCTCCAGCAGGAACGTCCTGGGGCTCCAGTCACGGAGCTGTGGAGCTACTCACCATCATGGAGCTGGCCGAGTCCGGAGCGGGTGGAGCTGTGGTGGCGCGCTGCTGTGACCCGACCCCCGGAGATTCGGAGGCTTACCGCAGGTCTGGCAGACAGTAATATCGGGAGCCCGCGGGTCCCTGGTGGGAGACCGCTTTTCGAGGCTTCTGCAACGGCGACTTCTCCCGCCCGAGTAGCGGGGTCGAGGATGACCTGGAGCGGGGCCTTACATCATCGCCCGGCGTGGCTTCAACGGCTGCGGGACTTTGCTAGCGCCCGCCGGGGGCTCCAACAACAAGACCCGGAGCGTGGCCTTGTATCGCCCGGCGTGGCTTTAATGGCCGCGGGACTATTGCCATCGCCTGTCGGGGGCTTTGACTCTGGCATCGGGAGGGGAATGGGGAGTGCAGGGGAGAGATAATTTTTTTTGCCTTCCATCACAGCGAGGAGGAGATGCGCTGTGATGGATGTCTGTGTAAATTGTGTGTCTTGGGTCTTTTTTTTCATGTGTGTATGACTGTAGAAACAACATTTCATTTGAGCCTCTACGAGGTTCAAGTGACAAATAAATTGTATTGTGTATTGTGTATGTAATTGACTTTTTTTTTTGTTCTTTGAAATAGAGCAGTAAAACATTATCAGTCATGCCATCAGGAAGCAAGTTCCTGACGGATTTAAGAACAGTTCAAAACCAATTGGCAATGGGCAATGTATGCCTACATCTCAGAGAAGATGGAAACATAAAATTCATTTTGAACTTTTTTTCATTTGCACACTTTGCCAACAAAATGAGTACCAGTTGCTCTCAGTCTTTGTCTGACACTTTGTGGAGATAGGTTTGCCAGCAACGCCCACAGTGTGAATGAATGAATAAAAATAAAAATTTCACTGATTAAGGTCATGAAGTCATGAAAGGTGCTGTACACATGGGGTAAAGTCTGCATAGACCAGTGTTTCTTCTTTGCTTTTCACTCCAATGCGTTGTTTTGAAAATTCAACCATACTTGCATGTCATTGTAATTTCGGGAAATAGAACATGGAACAGTAAAGCACAGAGAGAGTCCCTTTGTCTGGCAACGTCTGTGCCGAATGTGATGCCAAACAAAACCAATCCATTCTGCCTGCACATGATCCATATCCTTCCATTTCCTGTATATTTATGTGCCTGCCTAAAAACCTCCTTAACATCACTAATACGTGCTTCCACCACCCACCACTCTTGTTAAAAAAACTTTCTCACACATTTCCATTAAACTTTCCCCTCTCACCTTGAAACTATGCCCTCTAGTATTTGACAATTCCATTATAAAAAAGATTTTGACTAAATACCCTATCAATGCCTCGCATAATTTTATAAACTTCTATCAGGCCTTCCTTTCAATGTCTGATGTTCCAGAGAAAATAAATCCTGGTTTGTCCAACCTTTTATTAAATCTAATATCCTCTGCTTCAGACAGCATTCTGGTAAACCTCTGCACCCTTTCCAAAGCCTCCATATCCTTCCTGTAGAGAGGTGACCAGGATTGCATTCAATACTCCAATTGCAGCCTAACCTAAGTTTTATAAAGCTGCAATGTGACTTTCTGGCACAATGCCACATTTCACTTCAATCTGAATTTCCAAGGACATTTCATTACCCCTTTCACCCCATCTAATTCTGTGATTGCGTTACTTCCTGCTTTCTTTATATTCCTCCAAGTTCCTGTATGATTTCATCTTCCTAAACCTGCTATACCTAAACGTAAATATGCTTTATTTTACTTTTTGACCAAAAGTTCTATCTTTCACATCAACGGAGTTCCCTTTCCTTGTCCCTTCTCCTCACTGCAACATGTTGGTCCTGAACTTTGATCAGCTGGCCTTTAAACAGTTCCCACATGTCCAATAACAGCTGCTTCCAATTTACTCTATCTAGCTCCTGCATAATCAGGTTTTAATTTGCCCTCCCCCAATTTAGTTACTGTCCGCGCAGACAAGACATACATATTCATATTATAAAGTAATTACCTGTATGTTTGCTCCCAAATGTTCTGCCAATGAAACACCAGTCACTTGGCCTGCCTTATTTCTCAATACAAAGTCCAGCATGGCCACTCATCCGCATACTGTTTCATGGATACGCCAAACAAATGATTTTCCTTCTAAGCCTCTTGCACTAAAAAACTTCCAGTCTATGCTGCGGAAGTTAAAGTCACCCACTGCAACAACAAGGTTGCTTTTACATAACCTGTTTACATATCTGTTCCTGGCTATTGAGAGGCATATAGTTTAATCCCTTCAGAGTGGCTACATCTATCTTATTTTTGAGCTATACCCATATTGCCTTGGTGAATGAACCCTGGGTATGTCCTCAGTGTGTGCTGCTGTGACATTCTCCTTGATTAGTAATGCAACTCCTCCACCTCTTTTACCACTCTCTGTATCACATCTCTAACATCCAGGTTCAGGAGTAATGTCCAGGTTCAGGCATATTTTTTTCCCTATAACTATCAGGCTATGAAACACTACAATCTCCAAATAAGCTTTAAACGGCATAGACTTGTGGGGGGCATTGTTATTGTTTGTTTGTTATGTATATTATTATGTATACGTATCCCTTGCTACGGTTGTTTCCCTCATTTCCCTTGCTACGGTTGTCTTGGTACCAATATCGGACAACAACATATGGCTGCTCACTGACCCCTGTCAGAATGTCCTGTGGTGGCTCTGAGACATCCTTACCCCTGGCACCAAGGAAGCAACACACAATGCTGGAGTTTTGGTTGCCTGCACAGAAACGCCTGTCTATACCCCTGATTATAGAGCTCCCTATCACTATTGATAGTGATAGACACAATATGCTGGAGTAACTCAGCGGGACAGGCAGCATCTCTAGAGAGAAGGAATAGGTGATGTTTTTGGTCAAGACCCTCCTTCAGACCAAAATGTTGTATTGTTTGAGAGGGTAATAGCTACAGGGGATTCCTATATTACCTGCCTGCCTCAACTGGCGGTCACCAAGAGTTCATCTGACTAAACCTTTGGTGTGACCACTTCCCTGAAACAATTGTCTATTATCCTTGCTGTATGTTCCTCAGAGCATCCAACTGTTGCTTAATCCAATCCGTGGGATCTGAGAGGAGCTGCAGTTGGACACAGTCGCCCGATACGTGACTGCCCCTGACTTTTCTCATTAGACTGGAACAGCATACCATTCCACTTATTGCTATAACTGTCCCATCAATATATAAATCCAGTGCATTTAAGAAGAAATATACCTTGTCCTTACATTGATTCTGCATGCCCTCTTCACTAAAGCCTGGCATTCACCAAAGCCCACACTGTGACCTTCCAGCAGCACTGCTACTTCAAAGCAGCCTCTGTTAAAATGGCCGCCACAATATGGCTACTCCACTAGAACCTGACCTCCACACACTTGTTGCTAAGGTTGTCGGGCATGAAAAACATACATCTTACCTACGAAATTATCCCCGAACTCTACCTCGGCTACATTGACGACTGCATTGGTGCTACCTCCTGCACCTATGCAGAACTCACTGACTTCATCCATTTCATCATCAATTTCCATCCGGCACTCAAATTCACCTGGACCATTTCCGACATCTCCCTACCGTTCCTTGATCTCACCATCTCCATCGCAGAAAACAGACTATTGACTGACATCTACTACAAACCCTCTGATTCCCACAGCTATCTTGACTACACTTCTTCCCACCCTGCTTCCTGTAAGGACTCTATCCCCTACCCCCAATTCCTCCGTCTACGCCACATCTGCACCCAGGATGAGATGTTCTAGACCAGGGCACCAGAAATGTCCGCATTCTTTAGGAAACGTGGGTTCCCCCTTCGATTATAGATAAGGCTCTCACCAAGGTTCTTGGTTCTTGGTTCTTGAGTCCTCCAAAATATTCCAACTGGAATTTAAACTGGAGGTGGTGAAGGGAGGGATTAAGCCAGAAAGGGTATAAAGAACACACACTATAGAATTTGACATAAAACATCCCCACACAGCAGAATCAAAGTTTCCCACTGTGTGGGAAGGCACCAAAGTCAGTCTCTTCCTCCACTGTTCCCCGTGGTCAGGGCCTCCCCGTGCCCTCCGCAGTTGCAGCTATGGGCGGCCCGATGTCCAGGACCACTCGTCGGGGTGATACAAGTCCGACGTCGGGGCTGCGGGACGTCCTCAGCGGCGTGGACACAGAGTCGGCCCCCTCCTACCGGAGTCGGCGGCTTCCAAAGTCCGCAGGCCGCGCCGGGTGGAGACTGCCGCTGTAGACCCTCTGCAAGGCACCCCAGGACTCCACGATGTTGTTCAGCGCCTCCGCGTTGGAAGCTCTCCGCACCAGAGCTCCACGATGTTGGAGCAACGGCCCAAAGCTCCGGAGCTCCAGCCGGCGACCAAGGTATGCATCGCCCGCTCCGCGGTGACTCCAGCACTGCGCCGCCGCTGTAGCAGCCCCGGTCCGGTTCCCGGTCCCCGGCAGGAAAGGCCGCTCCGATCCAGCTGGTAGGCCGCGAAGTGGGGGGCGAGGACGCGACTCGGAGAAATAGTCGCGTCCCCGCCAGGAAGAGACTGGGAAACGGTTTCCCCCTTACCCTGCCCCCCTCCCCCACATAGAAAAGTTAAAGTTTCCCCCAACACAAAACTTTAGACTAACTAAAAATTTTAAAAAGGTTGAAATAACAGACAGACAGGCTGTAGGTAGAGGCTGCTGCCAGTGCTCTTGAGTTTTCTCTTAAGGTCTCCTCTATATCCCGCAGCTCCGCTCTTACTCCCATCCCCCTACTCGTAACAAGGACAGAGTCCCCCTTGTCCTCACCTTCCACCCCATCAGCATACACCATATTATCCTCCAACATTTTCACCACCTCCAGCGAGACCCTACCACTGGTCACATCTTCCCATCTCCTCCCCTTTCTGCTTTCCGTAGAGACCATTCCCTCCGTAACTCCCTGGTCAATTCTTCCTTTCCCACCCACACCACCCCTTTCCCTGGTACTTTTCCCTGCAACCGCAGGAAATGCTACACTTGTTGCTTTACCTTCCCCCTTGACTCCATCCAAGAACCCAAGCAGTCTTTCCAGGTGGGGCAGATGTTCACCTGCACCTCCTCCAATCTCATCTACTGCATCCGCTGACGTAGGTGTCACCTTCTCTACATTGGCGAGACCAAGTGTAGGCTCGGTGACCGCTTTGCCCAACACCTCTGCTCAGTCCGTACTAACCAAACTGATCCTCCGGTTGCCCAGCACTTCAACTCCCCCTCCCATTCTGAATCTGGCCTTTCTTCTGGGCTTCCTCCATTGCCAGAGTGAGGCTCTGCACAAATTGGAGGAACAACACCTCATGGGCGGAGCGCCAAGGCAAATTCTTTGTATGTGAATATTTGGCCAATAAACTTATTCATTCATTCATTTCGCTTGGCTAGTTTACACCCCCGTGGTATGAAGATTGACTTCTCTATTTTCAGATAGTCCTTGCTTTCTCCCTCCTTCCCCTCCCCCTTCCCAGCTCTCCCACGTAGCCTAAGTTTCCACCTCTTCCTTTCTTTTTTCCGCCCCCCCCCACCCACATCAGTCTTAAGAAGAGTCTAAAACTGAAATGTCGCCTACTCCTTTTCTCCATAGATGCTGCCTCACCCGATGGGTTTCTCCAGCATTTTATGTCTACTTTCTTACCTGCACGTGAACTTTTAAACTGCTCTGGCTCTTCCTCTCTGCCACATCTCCTGGCTCCTGCACTGAAATTTCTGGTTTGTTACCCTGGGAGGAAACTCCTAGCCAACCTTACTGGGCTGCATCCTCTGCCAGCCCGGTGCCACCAGTAACTCACTCCGATTGAAAATGAAGCCAATCCATGGCACAGTCAGTGCATTAAAGCCGTTTTCCTACACTAAGATGCTCTAATATTTAATATCATTCCAAATCAGTTGAGCCCAGAGCCTTGTTGCTTTAATCACCTTGCTGATAATCCAATTAAAATGTTCAAAATATTCTCGTTATACCACTGTACTTTGCTTCCAGAAGAGTTGTGCATTTACACTTTCCTTCACTCCCACACACACATTAACAAGCAGCTAGTTTTTCTGAACAAGTAGGTTTGATTTTTTATAAAACTCCATTGAAACAGGAATATTTCATTACTGCAAAATAGCTGTAGGATAACACACGGTGGAATTAATTAATTTCCATTCCTTTCAGCATTGTTCTGGCAGCCTGCCTTAGCTTAATTAACTGAATTTCAGTCACGGTCTTCTTCTTTGCTGGAACAGTCACAAGTGTCTGGTTTGCCGCCTGTTTCCATATTTTAATAGGCTAAGCCTCCTCCTTCTCCGATATCCTAAGGGTTGGGAACTTCCTCCTGTTCTTTTCTCCCAAGCCTAGGAACCTTTCCCGGTAGTGTCCATGGTCCAGAGAGCACCTCCTGCCCAGCATGACAGGAGAATGGGAGGGGGGGGGGGGGGTGCAGACCCAATGCGGTCAAACACTCATCATACCTTATATCTTCATTCCTGCTACATCTACGCCTTCATTCCGACTACCAAAATGCATGACTGCACACTTTGCTATGCTGTATTCCATCTGCCATTTCTCTGCTCACTCTCCCAACCTGTCGAAGTCCTTCTGCAGAGCCCATGCTTCCTTTCCACTACCTGCCCCTCCACCTATCTTCGTATCATCTGCAAATTTGGCCACAAAGCCTTCAATCCCCTCATCCAAATCATTAATATACAACGTGAGTAGTAGTGGCCCCAGCACCGACCCCTGCGGAACACAACTAGTCAATGGCAGCCAACCAGAAAAAGGCCTCAATATTTCCGCTCTTTGTCTTCTGCAATTCATCCAACCTACTTTCCGTGCTAGTATCTTCCCTCTAATGCCATGGGCTCTCATCTTTAGCAGCCTCTCGTGTGGCACCTTATCAAAGGTCTACTAAAAATCCAACATCCACTGACTGATGATTTGTGGCAGAATCTTATAAATGCTTCGGAATGTAAAACAATCCACTTGCATAATGCTTAAGGGGATGTAGGGAGAAACAAGCGAGTGGATGATAGTCCTTCAGAAAAATTATTCTCTGTGCTGAGGTTCTCTTGAGCCGTAAGGTCATAAGGTCATGATAGGAGCATAAGTAGGCCATTCAGCACATCAAGTCTGCTCCGCCATTCAATCATGGCTGATCTATCTCTCCCTCCTAGCCTCATTTTCTTGCCTTTTCACCATAACCCCTGACACCCATACTAATCAAGAATCTATCGATCTCTGCCTTAAAAATATCCATTGTCTTGGCCTCCACAGCCTTCTGTGGCAAAGAATTCCACAGATTCACCATCCTCTGACTAAAGATATTCCTCCTCATTTCCTTCTTAAAAGAACGTCCTTTCATTCTGATGCTATGATCTCTAGTCCTAGACTCTCCCACTATTTGAAATATCCTCTCCACATCCACTTTATCCAAGTCTTTCATTATTCAATAAGTTTCAATGAGGTCCCCCTTCATCTTTCCAAACACCAGCGAGTATAGGCCCAGTGCCATCAAACGCTCATCATTATTATAAAATAATTGTAATTTGGCATTATCCCTGTGATTCTGTCCAGTGTGTTGAATGGAAGATTGCATTATTAACTCTAATTCATCACCCTTGGAAGAATGAAAGATGTAGATGGCGTAGGTAACTGAATGCAACCTTTCACTGGTATACAGAAGGCAGTAAGGGAAACACATAAACGTGTCAGAATTTTTATTAATGTAAAATCATCATTTTTGCTGGTTGGATATTGAGTTGTCAAATGTTTCACTGCTGAAGCGTTTTTCATCCCCGTTGATTTTATTGAGCTGTGCACAGTTTGACGTCTAAAGAGTGACCTATTTGAAAATGATTATGCATTTGCTACCCTTTTGTGAAATTAACTGAACGAGAGACATACATACTATTGGGACTTGCGTTCAATACCTTGGCCTTTCCCCTTGCCCTTGACCTCTGCTGTTTTCTGGATCTACCAGCCTGGACCAGGCGAGTCAGTCATCTTTCAAGCTGTTCCTGTAAATCATTAATTAGAGTGTACTACATTTCCAACCTTTCCTCAAAATATGACAAAGCCCTAAGATCATGGAATTTAAAAGAGTTGACAGATTGCATTAATAAAAAAATAATGTATAACCTCTGAAAATGACAATTTGAGAACTCTTTATTTAAATTGTTTTTATAATTCTGATAGATGGCACCTGCCTACCTAATTTTGTGAAACAAAATAATCTAAATGTATGATACAAGGTTTAATTATTGATTCACCTCTTGGCTCACTCCGTAAGATTATTTTTGTTCATCACTACCTATCCAAGTTTCCCCAGAGGCGAGAGAGCTAGAAGTTATTAAACCAGAAGCAGGCCGTCAGTTTATGCAAAGCTTATCCTCTTCTCTCACTAGAACAGCTATTGTTTTGACAACTTTTGCATCAGTATCAGTAACCATACTGGAACAAACATTTCCCTGCTTTGTGAGGAACATTAAAATGAATGCTACAGCTTGAGATGGCAGAGAACATGGTAGTAAAACGCACTGACACACATCCAGGTGTCTGCAGCAAAGCATCTTGCCATCTGATGCCAATTAAATTTCCACAGGGTGAAACTTTCAGTCAACGGTCACTATTGCTGCCATTATAATGAGCAGTTTTAATACACTGTCAAAATATAATCAGCCAGTAGTGAGCCCGAGCTGTCAGTTCAGTTTGAAGATATTCACCACAATACTTAATGCAAGACTGAGGTTTACCTACCCAGCATAAATCACGACATTTCTGACTAGATTTAATGCTGGGCTTTCCATTTGGGAAAACTACCAGACACCCTTCACAGAGTTATCCAAGCCCAGTAATGCATTTCTTGTGCCTTTGTCAGAATCCATCCATTGTGATGGTGTTTGAGATTCGCAACTGCATGAGAGGATCATTAATCCAGATCAGATTGTCAGAGAGGTGCCCTGCTCCTCCTGATCAGCCATGATCTCTCCTTTAGATTAGTGTAGGGATATAGCACGGATCAGGCCCTTAGGTCCACTGAATCCACGATGACCAGTGAACCTCCATTCACACTAGTTCCATGTTATCCCTCTTTCTCATCCACATTCGGGGCAATACACACCGATTCAGTCTGCTGAGTTACTCGAGTACTTTGTGTTGTTTCACCTTAAAACTAGGCGGCAATGCCGCTGGTCTGCAGCAGTGGGCCCCTCTTCATTAGCAGCTACACGGTCTGATTGATACAGTTGTTGTTGCGGCTCACATTATAGCCCTTGGCAGGATGCGCTTCCTTCAGGCCGGCACCACTGATAGGATGTGCTCAGTCACCGTGGAGCTCCCTCCCCTCTCACGTTGCCCCGCTCCACCTCCTTCTCCCCGCAGTCGCCAACATCTTCCAAGGTGGAGTATGTTGGCACTGCCGGGGGAGAAGGATGAGGAAGCAGCGGTGAAGCGGGTGGGAGGGGGGGAAAGAGGATGAGTAGACAGAGTGATGGAAGGAGGAGGCGGTGCAGGAGAGAGTGGCGGAGTGGACAAAGCAACGGGGAAAGGAGGAAGGGGGAAGCGGTGAGAGGGAGGCCAAGTGGACAAAGCAATGGCCAACAGTGGAAGCGGTAGTTGGTGCGAGGGGAGGGAGCCTGGTGTCGACAGGTCCGTCTGCTGTAACCTAAATCTATTATTAAGGGGTCCGTTAAAGCGAGGGCTTACTGCACATGGAAACACATAAATTAGGATATAGCCCCTCAAGTCTAATCCTCAAGTCTACCCCATAATCCAGCCATAATGTTGTGGCTGAATCTGATTGTAACTTCAACTCTTCATTCCCATCCACCCACAATGACTGCATTTGGTCAGGCCATATTTGAAATATTGTGAACAATTTTGAGCATCATATCTGAGGAAGGATTTGCTGGTCTTGGAGCGGTTCCAATGGAAGTTCACAAGAATGATCCCAGGAATGGACGTTTGTGAGACTTCAGTGTTTAAATTGATTGGTTTCCTCCATTACAACAATATCAAAAACCTCCATTACCTCCCAGTAAAATGTTGGGGCCAAACTGAGGGGTGGAAAGGTGCTATCTAAATGCAAGTCTCTCTTTGACTGATAATCATTAATGAGTACTTATTGCCAATGCTGTTTCAACCAATGAACTGAAACTGAGGCAAGGCATTTCACTGACAGCAAATAGTTAATGACACACTAATCAGAATCAATTCACTCAGTAATTGAAGAGCAAAGGAAGCAAACCACAGTTAACTCGCCTTCTAAAAGCAGAACATTTTCTTCAGAACATCTTGGTGAGTTTAAAGTAGTTTTATATTAATTCTGTGCATAAAGTCAAGATCAGTCACTGACAATAAACTTGATTGATAGGGTCATTTCCACACTGTGAGCACCAGACTGTCAATGAATGCAAACAGTCACAATGGGCTTATCATCTTATTAGAAAGTGCTTTAAAATACTTCTGAATTCTTGGGGCCTTTTTCTTGCATTTACTGTTCAAGAACATCTGCCAGTGAGTTTGATGGAATGATTGAGTGCGGGTTAATGTTTGCTGAATTTCATCAATCTTAAGTATTTTGGGGAATGCCAATTGGAAGCTAAGTGTTGAGTTGAATCACAAAATGGTTATGACAAAAGCAGGAAGTTAGCCTGCCAAGTCTTTATTGGCTCCAATGTAGTTAATCTGCTCTAGATTAATTAGATTGTCAATCCACCCCCCCCCCCCCCCCCCCCCCCCCCCACCCAACCTTTCTATAGCACTACAAATCCTTTCCTTTTAATAGGTATCTAACTTTCTTTTTAATGTGACAATCAAATTTGTCCCCATTACTATTCCCGGAAGTGTATTCTACACCCCAATAACTTGATTTTAGTTATGTAATGTATAAAATACTAATCTCCCTTTATCTTATTTAAAATGCTTTAGCACGAGACTGTAAATGCAAGACCATGTCATTGTTGAATTATAACAAGCAAAGTGGATTTTGATTTTGTTTCTTCTCCAGTTTAATTGGCCTGTATCATCAAGCGACAGCTTAAATCGCCCATGGCTGCCTTTGAAGTATGGTTAAAGCTTCTCCAACGATCTGCCGTAGATTAATTTTAAAGGAATGTGGCCATTTAAGAGCAAATTATTCAGATAAAAATCGCTCAACTTTGCAAATTAAACCTACCGAACAGTTAAAGTTGGGTACATGTTATGTATTGTTCTGCTGCATTAAACATAAAATTAGCTTGTAAGAAAGAACAGCGGAAAGGAATAGACAGTGAAATGGTATTGGTGTGAGAATAAATGACTAAAGGGATGATGGTACAATTTGGGGTTGCATATGATAGCATGCACAGAACCAAGAGGTGGTTTAAAAGGAAACATTTATGAGGAGCCGAATCAATACCAGCAATTGTTGAACAGAGTTGAATCTGAACAGAGTTGTTCCTGTTTGGGTTGATCTTCATTGGGGAGGATCGTGGGAACCAAGAGTCAAGAGTGTTTTACTGTCATATGTCCCAGATAAAACAATGAAATTCTTACTTGCTGCAGCACAACAGAATATGCAGTCTTTTCCGCTCCTGGATGTAACCAGTCAGTATGCTCTCTAATGTGCACCTGTAGAAGTTCAAGGGAATCCTCTTTGACATACCGAATATCCATAATCTTCTCGGGAAGTAGAGGCACTGAAATGCTTTCTCTATGATTGTATCAGTGTGCTAGGTCCAGGAAAGATTGTTCGATATATGCACCCACAGGAATTTGAAGTTTTTGACTCTCTCCACCATCATCCCATTGATGTAAACAGGGTTGTAGGTCCTCAACCTTTCTCCCCCAAAGTCCACAATCAGTTCTTTGGTTTTGCTGATATTGAGAGCTAGGTTGTTGTGCTGGCACCATTTCATCAGTCGGTCGATCTCACTTCTATACTTTGACTCATCACCATCTGTAATTCATCCCACAACGGTGGTGTTGTCAGCAAACTTGAAAATGGAGTTTGCACTATGTCCGGCTACACAGTCATGAGTATAGAGTGAGTACAGCAGGGGGATGAGCATGCAGCCTTGAGGTGCTCCCATACTGATTATCACTGAGGATGAAGTGTTTCTGCCAATTTGAACAAGCTGTGGTCTGTGGATGAGGAAATCGAGGATCCAATTGCAGAAGGATGCGCAGAGACCCAGTTCTGTGTGTTTCGTAACCTGCTTGGAGGGGATGATGGTATTGAACTCCGAGCTGTAGTCAATAAACAACAGCCTGACGTAAGTCAATGGAAACCTTAATCACTCCCATGATTAATCATCTGGTCCATTGCTTAAATGTTCCAAGAACCTTTTGATCTTTTTTTTATAGCTAAGCTACACTGTACTGATCACCTTTGTTATCCATCCACAAGTAATCCAATAGAAAGAGACAACTACAAATATATAGTGCCTTTGTCTCCCATTTTAAAGTTATCCTCAGAAGAGAGCAATGCTTTTTAAGAAGTAGTTGCTACTATGCCAAATGTATGCAAAGCAATTTCAACAAAGAACAAAAAATTAATCCAACTTTTGTGGATGTTGATTGAGGAGAAATTTGCAATAATAATTTCAAATATCATCCATCATTATTTGTGTTACATGTCAGCAGATGCAACAGGTAATACATTAAATGCTATTATTTTGCTGATTGCTTCCTTTCTTTGTACCAAACCTTGTTCTTCTCTCTAATGTTGACCCAATTAAAACTGATGTTATTTCATCATTTAAAAAAGCTTGCGCGTAATGCATGGGTACAAGTGATTGCAAGCAGTAAGGGCCCTTGGGTCAGTGAATAGATCTAACAGTTGTAGACTAGTCTCAACTGATGAAACAGGTCTCTTATACCACTTTGTAATTCATCCCATGAGAATGCTCCAAGAGTTATTTTTGGCAGTAATGAATAACTGGGCGAAACAAAAGAATGTTGCCTTTGATACGGAATGTTAAACAGAAGTGTTTTCCAACAGTTTTTTTTTATTTCCATGTTCACCATTGTGAAGCTTAATAAAAAAGTTATTTCGGCTCATATTTATCAATCACTCAAAATAACTACAACAATTCTGTTGATTGTTGTTTACTGTTGGTGTTTACTGTGCACTAGTAAGCTGCCTCATCCAAAAAATATTAAATTATTTTGGGATAATCTGAAAGGGATATGAAAGACGATTTCAGTGATTCCACATTAAATTGTACATACATAGTTCTGCACTATTGTATGAATTAGATCGATTCACATGTAGCTTTAATTGACATTGGTCATGCGATGAAATAAAGTTGAAACAGTCTGTCAGAATTTCATTAATCCAATTTGTGATCCCAGCTACAAAGACAGATGTATACAGCAATTCGTTCTTCCCCCGCACAATTAAAGCATGGAATAATCTCCACCCAAATATAGTTACCCAACCAGATGCAACTAAATTTAAAGCAGCCCTTTCTTCCCAATAACCCTTTCTGGCTTAAGCCCTCCCTTCACCACCTCCAGTTTAAATTCCATTTGGAATATTTTGGAGGACCAAGAAACCAAAAATCAAGAACCAAGAATGTGATTTTGGCAATCTATAAGGTGTTGTTGGATAGGCGTGGTTATATATCATAATTGTAAACATTTATGATTGTGCTGGTACTTTCAGGATTAGAAGAACCAGACAAAGCACATATGAAATAATTGAATTTTCAACAGATAACCTAATTTGGGTCCATGTTTCCATTGCAGAATTGTTGGATAAAAGGATCATTAATCAGTATCTAGGCTGATGTGAGCATCTAACAATCTATTAAACCTCGTATGTAACATAATGAAAGGAGAAAGAAAATGACTACTTACAAGTACAGCAAAGATGAATGATCACAAGTTCTGAAGGGGTTATCTTCTCTGCTTAAGCCTTTAATTGCCAACATTTTGACTTGTTGGCAACATGAAAAGGTCAACTGGTGGAAAAATAAATTGCATTTGAAAATTAATCAATATCAATAAAGAAAATTCCAGAAGATTAGTCAACAGGATTTCCCCTTCATAAATCCATGCTGACTTGGATCAATCCTTTTACTGCTATCCAAATGTGCCGTTGTTACTTCTTTAATTATTGACTCCAGCATCTTCCCCACCACCCACGTCGGGCTAACTGGTCTATAATTCCCTGATTTCTCTCTCGTTCCTATCTTAAAGTGGGATAACATTAGCTACCTTACAATCCGCAGGAACTGATCCAATAGAATCAGGATATAGAACAATGAAACATTATCACCAATGTGTCCACGATTTCTAGAGCCAGCTCCTTGAATACCCTGAGATGCAGAACATCAGGTCCTGGGGATTTATCAGCCTTCAATCCCATCAGTCTACCCCACACTATGTCTTGCCTAATGCAAATATCTTTCAGTTCCTCTGTCTCCCTAGATTGTCTATCCTCTGGTACATCTGGGAGATTATTTGTGTTCCTTAGTGAAGACAAAACCAAAGTACCTGTTCAACTCTTTTGCCATTTCCTTGTTTATAATTTCACCTTTTCTGCCTTCAAAGGACCCACATATGTCTTTACTAATCTTTTTCTCTTAACATTCCTAAAGAAGTTTTTACTATCCATCTTTATATTCTTGGCCAACTTACCCTCGTACTTCATATTTGCACCCGTATTTCCCTTTCTGTTACCTTCTGTTGTCCTTTGAAAGTTTCACAATCCTCTGGCTTCTCGCTATTTGCTGTGTTAAACACCTTTTCTTTTAGTTTTATTCCATCCCTAACTTCCCTTGTCAGCCATGGTTGCCTCTTATTCCCCTTAGAATCTTTCTTCCTCTATGGAATGAAATGATCCTGCATTTTCTGGATTATGCCCAGATATTCTTGGCATTCCTGCTAGGATCCTTTACCAGTTGACCTTGGCCAGCTCCTCTTCTATACCTTCATAGTCCCCTTTGTTCAACTGCAACACTGGCACTTCTGATTTAATCTTCCCCCTCTCAAATTGCAAATTAAAACTATCAAATTATGATCACTACCTCCTAGCAGTTCCTTTACTTTGAGTTCTCTTATTAAACCTGGTTCATTGGACAACACTAAATCCAGAATTGCCTTCTTTCTGTTAGGCTCCAGTACAAGCGGCTCTAAGAATCCATCTTGGAGGCACTCTACAAACTCCCTTTCTTGGGGTCCAGAACCAACCTGATTATCCCAGTCTACCTGCATATTGAAATCTCCCATAACCTTTGTTACATGCCAATTTTAACTCCTGCTGCAACTTGCACCCTATCTCCAGGCTACTGTTTGGGGACCTGTAGGTAACTCCTATTAGTGTCTTCTTATCTTTACAATTCCTCAATTCTATCCACAGCGACTCTACATCGTCAGTCCCTATGTCACCGCTCGCAAGGGACTGAATTTCATTCCTCACCAACAGAACTACCCCACCTCCTCGGTCCACCAGCCTGACCTTTCTATAGGATGTATAACCCTGAATATTCAGTTCCCAGTCCCGATCCTCCTGCAGCCACGTTTATATAATCCCCACAATGTCATATCTATCAATCTCTAACTGAGCCTCACGCTCATCCAATTTACTTCTTATACTTAGCGCATTCATATATAATACTTTTAATCCATTACTCACCTCACCTTTCACATCCATTGCTATTTCACTTGGCCATACCCTCCAATCCCTTCGTGAGCTTTCTGTCCCGTTAATTCTGGTGTTTTTCTTAGCTTTTCCTATACTCTCTTCCCCTTTAACTCCATCCTTGTATTTCCAATTTATTCCTCAGTCATTGCCGTTCTGGTTGTTATTGTTTTTGATGTTTATGGGAACCTGTTATGTTGAAATTGGTGTGATGTTTCCTGCAATACACATTGACTGCACTTCAAATCCACAAAATTCTGGAATAGTCAGAGATGGTATAATTACTTATTTGACTTGAAATGTTTTATTCATTACTTTGTTTTTCCATCTCTGGTTGATGCAGTTTGTGATTGTTCAGTAAACTGGTTAAAATATAGCAACAAAACAAACCTATTTTATCAAATCATCATTCTCTCTATTTGACCGTAATTTTCAATATGGGAATATCATTGTGACCACTTGCATTGAGTTACTCAGAGGCTGAAGCTGGTTGATATAAAAGTTCTTATTCATCAAGAGAAACAGACATTCGTTCGGAGATCCAGGTGGTAGAATCTCCAAACTCAAATTACATCAAGTTTTTATATTCTTAAAATCAAAGATATCAACAGGTGATTGAATACAATTTCAGGAACTATAATGATGATGTTTACTTCAATATTTTGAGTTTGACCAAATGTTACATTGAATTACACATTAACAAAGCAGCGGACAAATAAACTCTAAATATTCCAACATTTTTGATTCAAAGTAATTTGTATGGATGGTCTAAAAGCTTCTGAGGACAGGGAACCCATACACTCAACATCAGTGTTGTGAGGTTAACTCTCGAGTATGTAAATACCTCATTACTGATAGACAGATAAATATGCCAATGTATGATGTGACAAATGACAATTAAGTTATTCTCCTCCATGGCCAGAGTCCCACTGCAAATTGGATGAGCAGCACTTCATCATTTGCTTGGGTAGTTTACACCCTAGTGGCATGAACATTGACTTCTCCAATTTCAGGTTGTCCTTGCTTTCTCCCTCCTTCCCCTCCCTTTCCCAGCTCTCCCACAGCCTACTGTCTCCGCCTCTTCCTTTCTTTTTCCTGCCCCCCCCCCCCCCATCCCTGAAATCAGTCTGAAGAAGGATCTCAACCCAAAACGTTGCCTATTCCTTCACTCCATAGATGCTGCCTCACCCGCTGAGTTTCTCCAGCATTTTTGTCTACCTTTGATTTTTCCAGCATCTGCAGTTCTTTCTTAAACAATAGTCTGGAAGCTTCCTTCATCTCTACCACAGTGGTGTGAAATGATTTGATGTAGGCCAATTAACATTACCCATTGGTTTGCATTCAACTGATGTATACGAGAACAGATGGTCTGTAAGTTTGCAATGTACATTAAAACAGATATTCTGAAGACTGGTTCTCAGTTTGAACTAATGACTGCTACTTCTACATTATTGCTTAACCCCTGAATAATCCCTAACAAATATGAATAAAGGGGGATTGATTTGTCAATCACATTGATGAATTCTCAGAAAAAAATGAAGAAAACGGATTATTTCAAGTTATATATTATCTCATTTTAATTAAATAAGTAAAGATCTGGACCCACAGAAATGCATTAAGAAGGAAACTAGAAGCTTGTTAACATAAAAAAGGAACTTCCAAAAGTTGTTTATTCTTAATATTTTCAATAATTCTTAATATTTTCAATAATTGCCAAGACTCTAAGGTAAGCTATTCAGAAGTAGAGGGGTCATCTGGGTCATTAGAAATGCGGTTAAACCTCGTTCCACAAGGATTAACATTTTCAAAGTTTGTTTTCACAGTGAGAAGTGAAGTCAAAATCTTAGATTCTGAGATGAATCAGTCTGTGATGAATTCAGTTGGAATCCGGCAATGTAGGATGGAGCTAGATATCCCAAAAAGCAACATCCAGATTTCAGTATTTAATTGCCCATATGTGGATGTTGAATATATTTTATGATCAAATATTTAGTTTGGTGGGGCAGAACATTTCAAAGCATTGCATTCCTCTGAGAGGAAAAAAATCTTCCTTTTTTTAAAATTGGCATCCTCATAGATTTGCTCAATATGAACTTCAGCAAGGACTTTGATAAGTTTCTGCATGGTAGTTTAGGCATGGTAGGCTGCTCTGGAAGGTTAGATAATGTTATCCCACTTTTTAAGAGAAAACGGGGAATTATAGACCAGTTAGCCTGATGTTGGTGGTGGGGAAGATGCTGGAGTCAATCATAAAAGATGAAATAGCAGCACATTTGGATAGCAGTAACAGGATCAGTCCGAGTCAGCATGGATTTACGAAGGGGAAATCATGCTTGACTAATCTTCTGGAATTTTTTGAGGATGTAACTAGGAAAATGGACAAGTGAGAGCCAGTGGATGTAGTGTACCTGGACTTTCAGAAAGCATTTGATAAGGTCCCACATAGGAGATTAGTGGGCAAAATTAGTGCACATGGTATTAGGGGTAGTGTGTGACATGGGTAGGAATTTGGTTGGCAGACAGGAAACAAAGAGTATGGATTAACTGGTCCCTTTCAGAATGGCAGGCAGTGACTAGTGGGGTACCGCAAGGCTCGGTGCTGGGACCGCAGCTAATGGCATGTTGGCCTCCAGAACAAGGGGTTACAGTTTAAGGATAAAGGGGAAATCTTTTAGGACCGAGATGAGGAAAACATTTTTCACACAGAGAGTGGTGAATCTCTGGAATTCTCTCCCGCAGAAGGTAGTTGAGGCCAGTTCATTGGCTTTATTTAAGAGGGAGTTAGATGTGGCCCTTGTGGCTAAAGGGATCAGGGGGTATGGAGAGAAGGCAGGTACAGGATACTGAGTTGGATGATCAGCCATGATCATATTGAATGGCGGTGCAGGCTCGAAGGGCCAAATGGCCTACTCCTGCACCTATTTTCTATGTTTCTATGTTTCTATAAAAAGAGGAATCGAATATAGGAACAAAGAGGTCCTTCTGCAGTTGTACAGAGCCCTAGTGAGACCCCATCTTAAGTATTGTGTGCGGTTTTAGTCCCCCAATTTGAGGAAGGGCATTCTTGCTATTGAGGGAGTGCAGCATAGGTTTACAAGGTTAATTCCTGGGATGGCTGGACTGTCATATGCTGAGAGAATGGAGCAGCTGGGCTTGTATACTCTGGAGTTTAGAAGGATGAGAGGGAATCTTATTGAAACATGTAAGATTATCAAGGGTTTGGACATGCTAACGGCAGGAAACATGTTCCCGATGTTGGGGGAGTCCAGAACCAGGGGCCACAGTTTAAGAATAAGGGGTAAGCAATTTAGAACGAAGATGAGGAAACACTTTTTCACACAGAGTTGTGAGTCTGTGGAATTCTCTCCCTCAGAGGGCGGTGGAGGCCGGTTCTCTGGATACTTTCAAGAGGGCTCTTGAAGATAGCCGAGTCAGGGGACATGGGGAGAAGGCAGGAATGGGGTACTGATTGAGGATAATCAGCCATGATCACATTGAATGGCGGTGCTGGTTCGAAGGGCTGAATGGCCTACTCCTGCGTCTATTGTCTATTGTCTATTGTCTATAGATCAATGATTTAGATGAGAATGTACAGTACAGGACATGGTAAATTTGCAGATTACACTAAAATGAGTGTTACGTTGACAGCAATGATGGTTATCAAGAATTCCAGTACAATCTTAATCAAGTAGGCAACGCAATGGAGCTTAATTCAGATAAACATCAGGTGTTGCAGTTTGGGCTGTTAAACCAGGGCAGGACCTTCACAGCGCACAACAGGGCCATAGAGATTGATGTAGAACAGAGGGATGTAGGAGTACCAGTACATCATTTCTTGAAAGTGGTGTTACAGGTAAATAAGGTGGTGAAGAAAGCTTTTGGCAAACTGGCCTTCAGTCAGGAATTTGAGTATTGAAGTTGGGACGTTATGTTACAGTTGTACAGGTTGTTGGTGAGGCCATGATTGGAGAATTATGTTCAGTTTTGGTCACCCTGCTAAAGGGAATATGCCAAGAAATATGCAAAGAAGATTTAACAGGATGTTGCAAGGACTTGAGGGCCTGAGCAGATTCGGACTTTATTCCTTCAAATGCAGGAGACTCCGAGGTGATCTTTGAGGAGTGTAAAATAGTGAGGGGAATTGTTAGAAAGAATCCACAGTGTCTCTTTCCTAGGGTTGGGGAATCAAGAAACAAAGGGTGAAGGTTTAAGGTGAAGATAGAGGGAGGGAGGGTGGAAGTGGTTTTAATTGCGATCTGAGGATCGACTTTTTACGCAGGTGATGAGGTAAATGGAACTAGCTATCATAGGTAGTACTCGAAGCAGGTAGATAGCAGCATTTTAAAAATACACTTGGACAGCTACATGGATAGGAATGGATTGGAGAGAAAAATGTGGGCAAATAAGACTAGCTTAGATGGGGCATCTTGGTGGGCATGAATGGGTTAGACTAAAGGCAAGTTTCTCTCTTGTTTGAATCTAGTATGTGAAGTTCTTGTATTAAAAATGGCAAAAGAGTAAGAAAATTGTGGTAAGAAATTGACTAGTAAACTGATGTCTTTTTAAGTAGAATTTTAAACAACTAAATCGTAATTGGCTCTTTACTGAGATTTGCTGGGCCATTCATATCTCTGGAGCTAACCATGTCCGATAGCTTCCGCTGCATTTCAGCACCAGAGTGAAGAAATCCATCCGTTCAAACTGTATAAATCGATTAATCATCCAGGAATTATAAATGTCACAAAGTCAGGCGGCAGAATAAGAAATCAAAACTGCTTTCATGTACATTCCAAATGTCACACTAACGATGAGCATTTATTGTATCACAGATGCAGAACAAATAAGACATTTGGTCCACTGAGTCATTGACACTAATCCAACCTTAATCCCATTTTATGCTGTCCATATTCTCAATGACTTCCTCACTCCCACCTCACTCTGCGTGGGAACTCTTTAACTCAGCGGGCAGGCAGCATTAAGTTCACCACATGCGTGGATTATGTGTGTCATGTATTCGTGTGAATGAAGCGTGTTGGTGGGCGGGCAGTGTGTAAAAGGCAAGCAAGATGGATAACAATACCATGGGACAAACTGGAGTCATACATAAACAATAAAGAATAAGACTCGAGAATAGAAAACTCACCACAAACCAAAGCTTCGGCGGTCACCATGTGCATGAGCGTATCGAATGGAGCCCTCCACTGAAATGGTTTTAAAACCATTATGTCTATCTCTGCTGATAAATCAGACTCGGTCAGCTTGAATCCCGCTTTGTTGCACCCGTGACCCGTAACGTTATAATAGCCCATGGCATTCCCGAGTGCTCCAAGGACCATGGCAGCCTCGTACCTCTCCATTGTACCGGCTTCCTGAAGCCTGAGCAAGAAGCGGCCGTCCCTCGACTGGGTCGAGTCCCCACACCGGGCTCTCCTGTAGTGTAACCCGCCTCGACTTGCTTACACACAAGCTACGATTCTCACCCGCAGCGACTTGAAGCGTGTGAGAAGGAACTGCAAATGCTGGTTTAAACCCACGAGGAGCGAGAAAAAGCCGGAGTAACTCAGCGGGACAGACAGCATCTCTGGAGAAAAGGACAAGAAAGGTCTCGACCCAAAACATCACCTATTCCTTCTCTCCAGAGCTGCAGCCTGGCCCAGCCCGCTGAGATACTCCATCTTATGTTGTCTATCTACGACTTGGTACTCTGTATATTAATAAACAAAAACAAAGTTTCAACTTACCGACACGAATGGTTCTTGAACTCTTTCTGTTGTTAGCGCCTGGTCTATCTTCTCTCAACCCCGCAGAGCCACGTGTCAGGGTTGCAACCGCCACTTTCACCTGGTGTCTGCGGTCCCAAGACGGGACGACAAGGGCGGGCTGTTGCCGGAGCAGCAGAGGAACGGCGTGAAGTTGGGACTTCACGCTCGTCTCCGGCCAAAGTTCGCGTCTCGGGTCGCCACCGGGCTGTTAAAGTCCTCTACGCAGCGCAGGTGAGAAAAAGCATCACTTTTCTTGGGAGGGGGGGGGGGGGGGGGGGGAAGGGCAAGTCCTTCACCTGCTCAGGCAAGAGGTACAGAAGATAGACACAGGAGTACCTCAGCAGATCAGGCAGCATCTCAGCGGGCCAGGCCAGACAGCAGCTCTGGAGAGAAGGAATAGGTGATGTTTTGGGTCTCGACCCTACTTGTCCTTTTCTCCAGAGATGCTGTCTGTCCCACTGAGTTACTCCGGCTTTTTCTCTCTCCTCGTGGGTTTAAACCAGCATCTGCAGTTCCTTCCCACAGGCTTCAACACTATATGAGAGCCCGGTGTGGGGACTCGACCCAGTCGAGGGACGGCTGCTTCTTGCTCAGGCACATGGCGATCGCCGAAGCTTTGGTTAGTGGAGGGATAAGGGATGACCTTGTCTCACATTTGGCCTCTATCCCTCTAAACCTCTCATACCCACCAGGTTTCTGCAGAGTCTACAGTACAGCAAGGCTTGTGTTCCATTCAATATTTCTGCCACCATCTCCCACTACCCTGGTAGTTACTCAAGAGTAACTCGGGAGAGGAACTTAGTAACTCGGGAGACAAACTTGGAACATCGCAGAAAACGGCAAACTTGTCATACCCGTGGGAACTCGGTTAAACTCTTGATCATACACTTGGGATCTCGTACACAACCACGAGTCTTTCACTCGGGGTACCTCGTGGGTCAGCTCCTACCGTGAGACAGGGCTTTTATAGCATTCTACCTATTGATATGCTCTTGTTCAATAAACTAAATTAGGCAACTATTGCTTCATCTTTTTCAAATCGTATTTCAGAGCAGCTGGTGAAATTTATTCATTATGTCTACAGTCCAGCCTTTTTCTACCTGGTCTGATTCCAATAGATTATATTAACCAGTGTTTCTGTGCTTGCTTTTAGCAGACCTTTTCAAGAGACAGTCCATGGTTTAATTCCTATGACATCCAAAATAGTTTAGTTACCATCTGCATTTGTTCAGTCCCTACTTAATTTGTTTGGGCTGTGTCCTGTTTGCTATTTGAGTTGGATACTAACTTCTTGTGGTGTGTGATTCCTCACCCAATTCCACTCTGTCGTATTATTACCTGTATTCACGTATTGTGTCAGATTTTGGTGATGTAGTCAATGGAACAAAGACAGCTGCTTCTTCGAGAGAAGCAAAAATACAAACTATACCAAACATTAGCCAAAGCATTAATAAATCAAATTCCATACCTGAATTTTAATCGCCTGACATGACTAATTTGCATCTCAATGTTACCCTATTATAGCACCAAGAATCTGTGAGAGTAGTTGTGAAAGAAGGGAAGGAAATGATAAATCTGCAGCTTCCCCTATGTTGTACATGTTGTATAGAAACCCATCAGAAAGCCACTTACATGGTCTTACCACCAAACTATTAATAGCGCTTTCTCACGGGGCGACTTGACGCAAGAGGTAACCAGAGTTGAACATCGTGGGAACCCCGTGCGACAACCGTACGGCATTCGTGGACCACCGTGGACCACCGTGGCGCTAACGGCAGGTACTCGTGTAACTTGGTGACTCGGGAGAAAATTCAAGCAAGTTTGAATTTCTCCAAGAGTGACTTGTACACTTGTGGTTGAAGATTGCAACATTATATGCACGTAGTGGCCAGTGCAATATCCGTATTGACTCTTGCGGTTACCGTGGGAACTCCTGCGAACGGTGAACCCGGAAGCTGGACAGATGGGACAGAAGGTGAGTAATCTGGAATGAACATGCTGTTAGGCTGGGATCATTCTCTGCGAGATGATCTTAGTGCGGGAGACAAGTGTAGGAGAGGTGTACTGACTGTGTGGGCAGAACTTTGGAAGTGATTGCCCACCATTCTCAAAAGCCGCTGTGTCTCCCTGTCCCTCCAACTCCAGAGGAATCCGCGCCCCCTCATCCGCAACCCGGGTTCCTCTGGAGTTGGAGCGGGGCTGGGCTAGAGTTGCTGCTGGCTGTGAGTCTCTGGGATCTCCATGCTTGCAGTCGGTGTCCCGTTGGTCCTAACGTCTCCGGCCACCCCCCTGGACTGGAGCTGAGACCGGGAACTGTACCGCCCTTGCCCCCTCCCTCTGCAACTGCAAACAACCCCACAGTTCCCAGTCTCAGCTCCTGTACAGGGGGGTGGCCGGAGACATCACAGCCCGAGCTGCGCCCCCTCATCCGCAACCCCAAGAACAAGACGTACCTTGCACACCATCAGCTTCTGTCCCTATGGGGAGCGTGTTCCTCTGGAGTTGGAACGGGGCTGGGCTGCTGCTGGCTGTGGGTCTCTGGGATCTCAGTGCTTGCAGTGGGCCTGGGGGTCGGTGTCCCGTTGGTCCTGACGTCTCCGGTGACTGGCACTGACCTGCTGGCATCGCCGACGTGAAGACCGTGCAAAGCCCCCGCGCCGGTGCAATGGGCGGGGAGTTGAAGAGGGGAGGGAAGGGGTCACACACATGGCCGGGAAGCAGAGGGGTGTAGGTGGGGTGAAACTGAAGGGAGCGACAATCTGCTGCTGCCTGCCCGCTGAGTTAAAAAGTTCCCACGCAAGACTCACGATACACTGTATATCGTGAGTCTACCGTGGGAACTTTTAAACTCAGCGGGCAGGCAGCAGCAGATTGTCAATTATTAACCCTCCCGCGCAATTACCTTCTCTTTTATGAATGGGGATTCACAATGTTCATTCAAGATTTAACGGGAAAGCTCGGGAGACGGACAAGTCACTCACACAAATAACAGAAATGCCGAGTACCCATGGGAACTCTTTATCTACCCCCCGTTATATCGTGTGATATCGTGCTAGACCACGACCACTTCACTCTGGTTACATCTTGCGTCAAGTCGCCCCGTGAGAAAGCGCTTTAAGGACTAGAATAAAACAAGGGTTGCCTTTACCTTATCTGTTTCATTTTGAATTATTCAAACTTTTGAATTATAGCCCCTGTTGTAATGAGCAAGGGTACACACATGACTACATGATAATATCAGATTTGACAATTTTCTCATTCACCAGGAAACTAAATGTTATTTCCCTTCTCTTCAAGAAAGTGCCACAAGATATTTTGCATCACTTGTGGGGGGTATCCATGGCCTTGGTTTAAGATCTCATCTGAGAATACTGCCCTCCCTCTGAATTGCAAGAGCTCATCAGCCGAGATCTTTGTACCCAGTTACTGAGGATTACCCAACGGCAAACAAAAGACTATAGGAGACTATCAGATATAAAAGACATAAAAGACTCAGATATATCTGAGGACATTGTGGGAAACTAGCGAGGAAATTGCGGGAGCCCTGGTTGAAATTTACGAGTCGTTCTTAAATACAGGAGAGGTGTTGGAAGACTGGAGGGTGGCAAAGATTATGTCTCTATTCAAGAAAGTATGCAGTGAAAATGCTAGGAACTATAGGCCAGTGAGCTTAACATCTGTAGTTGGAAAGTTACTAGAGTATTCTGGGGGATAGGTTATACAGGCATTTGGATGGGCAAGGGCTAATTAGGGATAGTCAACATGGCTATATACGTGGGAGGTCATATCTCAAATCTCTGTTTTTTGAAGACCAAAAAGATCGATGAGGGCAGAGCTGTAGATGTTGTATACATGGATTTTAGTAAGGCATTTGACAAGGTTTTGCATGGTTGGCTGCTCTGGAATGTTAGATCACATTGGATCTAAGGAGAGATTGCTGAATGGATAGCAAATTGGCTCCATGGAAGGAAGCAGAGGGTAATGGCTTCTCGGACTGGAGGCCTGTGAGTAGTGGTGTGCCTCAGGGTTTGGTGCTGGGCCATTACTGTTTGTCATCTACATCAATGGCTTGTATGAGAACATACAGGGCAAGATTAGCTAGTTTGCTGATGTAACAAAAGTGGGTGGTTTTGCAGACACTGAAGATGGTTGTGAAAGGTTGCAGCAGGATCATGATCGATTGGCCAGGTGGACTGAGGAATGGTTGATGGAATTTAATACAGAGAAATGTGAGGTTACATTTTGGGTAGTCTAACATGGGCAGGACCTACACAGTGAATGGTTGGCCTATGGGAGTGTTGTAGAGCAGAGGGATCTTGGAGTGCAGGTGCATTTGTTCCTTGAAGGTCGAGTTGCCGGTGGATAAGATGGTCAAAAAGGGTTTTGGCACATTGGCCTTCATCAGTCAGAGTATTGAGTATAAAAAAGGGTCTCAACCCAAGACGCCACCCATTCCTTCTCTCCAGAGATTCTGCCTGTCCCGCTGAGTTACTCCAGTTTATGTGTCTATTGAGTATAGAAGTTGGGAGGTCATGTTGCAGTTGTATAAGGCGTTGGTAAGACGTCATTTAGAGTATTCTGTTCATTTCTGGGCACCATATTATAGGAAAGATCTTGTCAAGCTTGAAAAGGTTCAGAGAAGATTTACGAGGATGTTGCCAGGACTGGAGGGTTTGAGCTATAGGGAGAGGTTGAGTAGGCTGGGTCTCTCTATTCCTTAACTTAAAACGTAAGAGAATGAGGGGTGATCTTAGAAGTGTATAAAATCATGAGAGGAATAAATCAGGTAGATGCATGGAAATGAGGACCAGAGGACAAAGGTTCAAAGGTTCATTTATTGTCACATACACCAATTGGTGTAGTGAAAATCGAGTTGCCATTGCTGTACATTAATACGAATACAACAAAACATTATAAGGTAATTTAACATAAAACATAAAAACATCCCCCCACAATGGTTCCCACTGTGAGGGAAAGCACAAAGTCCAGTCCCCCATGTCCACCCATAGTCGGGCCTATTGAGGCCTCCGCAGTCGCCGCTACGGGGCCTGATGTTTCAGACACTTCTCGCCGGGTGATGGTGCTCCGGCGTTGGGAGAACCCTCTCATCGGCTTGGGATGCCTGGAACGGCCGCTTCCTTACCGGAGACCGCAGCTTCCGAAGCCGACAGGCCGCGCTGGACGGAACTCCACCACTGGTGATCTCGGCGAGAGATCCCAGGCTCCGTGATGTTTAAGGTCAGCGCCACCGCCCGCGGCTGGCCGCTCCACCGTCCTGCAGCTCCGCGATGTTCCATCGGCGGACCCATCACACCGGAGCTCCAGCGCGGCAACCCGGGCAGGGCATCGCCCGCTCCACTCCGCGATAGCGCTCCAGCGCTGTGACACCTCCGAAGCCGTGGTTCTGGCCAGTCCCCTCAGGAAAAGCCACTCCAGGCCCGATGGTAGGCCGCGAGGACGGGTCGAAGATGCTGCTTGGAAGAAAGCCGCCTCTCCGCCCAGACTAGGAAAAGCAGTTTCCCCCTTCCCCCCCACCACCACCACCACCCACATAAAAAGACTAGTCCTCCAAAAACAAAACGCTATTTAACATTCTAAAAATAAAAAAAAGAAGCGAAAAGACGGACCTCTGCAGGCAGGGTAGCCATACCCAACTGGACGACGCCCCCTAGGTACATGTTTTCAAGGTGAAGGGAAAAAGATTTAATAGGAACACGAGTAGGTAGCCTTTTCACCCAAAGGGTGGTGGGTGTATGGAACAAGCTGCCAGAGGAGGTAGTTGAGGCCGGGACTATCCCAACAGTTAAGACACAGTTAGACAGGGACATGGATAGGACAGGTTTGGAGGAATATGGATCAAATGCAGGCAGGTGTGATTGTTAGCTGGTGTGGGCAAGTTGGGCTGAAGTCCCTGGTTCCACACTGTATATCACACTATGACTATGATTCTATGTAAAATTTTGGATGATTTGTCACCTATCCTCACTGACAGTGGTCTGTTGGTCAGGAAGGCAAGATTCCAGTTGCAGAGGTGATTGCTGACTCCAAGTTCCGAGCTTGGCGATGAGCTTACTTGGAATAATGGTATTGAAAGCAGAGCTGTAGTTTATGAATAGGAGTCTGACGTAGGTGTCTCTTTTGTCCAGGTGTTCCAGGGATGAGTGTAGGGCCAAGGAAATGGCATCAGCCATGGACCTGTTGTGGCAGTAAGTGACTGCAGTAGTTCAAGGTTGCTTGGTACGCTGGATTTAATGTGTATCTGGCTGGATTTAATTTGAGAATTGAGGGATTAGTGTAGCTGGGATATGTTGGCCAGTGTGGGCAAGTTGGTCCGAAGGGCCTGTTTCCACACTGTATCACTCTGTGATTCTATGACACTATAAGGTATAGCCCGACCCCATTAACCATGTTCTTATCACTTTTATATGCTGAGACAATACAATACAATACAATACAATTCAATTTATTGTCATTTGGACCCCTTGAGGTCCAAACGAAATGCCGTTTCTGCAGCCATACATTACAAACAAATAGACCCAAGACACAACATAATTTACATAAACATCCATCACATTGCTGTGATGGAAGGCCAAAAAAACTTATCTCTCCACTGCACTCTCGCCCCCAATGTCAGAGTCAAAGTCAAAGTCAAAGCCCCCGGCGGGCGATGGCGAATTGTCCCGTGGCCATTAAAGCCACGCCGGGTGATGCAGGGTCGCACACCGGGTCTTGGTGTTAGAGCCCCCGGCGTGCGCTCGCAGAGACCCGCCGCCATTCCAAGCCGCGCGGGGCGGTGCTGTAAGGCCCCGCTCCAGGAGCTCTTCAACCCCGCAACTCGGGCGGGAGAAGTCGCCGTTGCGGAAGCCCCGAAAAGCGGTCTCCCTCCAGGGACCTGCGGGCTCCCGGTGCCGCCCGCCAAACCCGCAGTTGCAGCCACCGAATCTCCGGGGGTCGGGCCGCAGCAGCGTCCACCACAGCTCCACCCGCTCTGGACTCGGCCAGCTCCGCGACGGTGAGGTGAGTAGTCGGCACCACAGCCCCCGGTCTTCCTGTTGGAGGCCGCTCCTCGTTGCAGCCCCAACGACAACGGAGACCCGACAAAGAAAAGGTCGGGTCTCCCGTGCAGGGAGAGATTTAAAAGTTACCCCCAACCCCCCCCCACACCACCCACAACCCCCCCCCCCACACACATACCCCAACAAAAATAACAAAAACTACATAAAAACATAGACATAAAATAATAAAAACGCAGACGGACTGCAGAGGCCGCTGCTGACGAGAGTCGCGCCGCCTACCGGATAAGTGTCACACTTATAACCATATAACCATATAACAATTACAGCACGGAAACAGGCCATCTCGGCCCTACAAGTCCGTGCCGAACAACTTTTTTCCCTTAGTCCCACCTGCCTGCACTCATACCATAACCCTCCATTCCCTTCTCATCCATATGCCTATCCAATTTATTTTTAAATGATACCAACGAACCTGCCGCCACCACTTCCACTGGAAGCTCAGACCATAACCCTCCATTCCTTTCCCGTCCATATAACTATCCAATTTATTTTTAAATGATAAAATCGAACCTGCCTCCACCACCTTCACTGGAAGCTCATTCCACATAGCTACCACTCTCTGAGTAAAGAAGTTCCCCCTCATGTTACCCCTAAACTTCTGTCCCTTAATTCTCAAGTCATGTTCTGTAGGGGGCGCTCCTCTGTGTGCAGCCATGTCAGCAGCGCATCAGTTTTTTCAACTTTTAAAATTTTTTTAGTATGTTTTAAAGTATGTATTTAATGTTCCTTCGTGTGTTTTGTGTGGGGGGTGGTGTTGGGGGGTGAAGGGGAAACCGCTTTGGTCGCTTCCTCCATGGAGAGGCGACTTTTTCCAGGTCGCCTCCCCCGTGGCCTAACATCAAGGATCGGCGCGGCCTTTCCCGGAGATGCGCCCGGGGCTTCAGCGGAGGGCGCAGCATGGACTCTCGATGTGGAGCGGGTGAGCCCTCGCTGGGGCTCGCTGGAGGGGAGCGCTCCGTTTCGCTGGCCCAGGGCAGCCGGCAGCCTGAAGCTGGTCTGCAGTCTGCAGAGCTCCAGCTGGTGCGGCGTCTACAGCCCGGGATCCCTCGTGGGGGACCCGGGGGAAGAAGAAGCCATCACTGCCGGCCCGCGGCCAACTTCTACCGCGGGCCCGGCGTGGACGTACCATCACCCCTGGAGGGGAGCTTCGACTGCCGGCCCTGCAGTCTACGGTGCTTCTGGCTGCGGCGGAGACTTTAAATCTCGACCGCCGGCCTGCGGCCTACACCATCTTAAAGCCACGGTCTTCGGTGAGGAAGAGTCAATCCTGGACTGACTCTGGACTCTGGTCCTGTACACGGGGGGGAATGGATGAGGACTGGCCAAATTTTTGTGCCTTCCACCACAGTGATGAATGCTGTGGTGGATGTTTGTGTTACAGTTTTATTGTGTGTTCTTTATTATTGTACTGCTGCTGACAACCCAAATTTCCACCAACCCTGGTTGTGTGGCAATAAATTATATCTATCTATCTATCTATCTTGTTTGAATCTTCCCTACTCTCAGTGGGAAAAGCTTATCCACGTCAACTCTGTCTATCCCTCTCATCATTTTAAAGACCTCTATCAAGTCCCCCCTTAACCTTCTGCGCCCCAAAGAATAAAGACCTAACTTGTTCAACCTTTCTCTGTAACTTAGTTGCTGAAACCCAGGCAACATTCTAGTAAATCTCCTCTGTACTCTCTCTATTTTGTTGACATCCTTCCTATAATCAGGCGACCAAAATTGTACACCATACTCCAAAATTGGCCTCACCAATGCCTTGTACAATTTTAACATTACATCCCAACTTCTATACTCAATGCTCTGATTTATAAAGGCCAGCACACCAAAAGCTTTCTTTACCACCCTATCTACATGAGATTCCACCTTCAGGGAACTGTGCACAGTTATTCCTAGATCCCTCTGACTGCATTCCTCAATTCTCTACTATTTACCATGTACGTCCTATTTTGATTTGTCCTGCCAAGATGTAGCACCTCACACTTATCAGCATTAAACTCCATCTGCCATCTTTCAGCCCACTCTTCCAACTGGCATAAATCTCTCTGTAGTCTTTAAAAATCTACTTCATTATCCACAACACCACCTATCTTAGTATCATCTGCATACTTACTAATCCAATTTACCACACCATCATCCAGATCATTGATGTACATGACAAACAACATTGGACCCAACACAGATCCCCGTGGCACCCCACTAGTCACTGGCCTCCAACCTGACAAACAGCCATCCACCATTACTCTCTGGCATCTCCCATTCAGCTGAATCCATCTTGCTACTCCACCATTAATACCCAACAATTGAACCTTCTTAACCAACATTCCATGAGGATCCTTGTCAAAGGCCTTACTGAAGTCCATATATACAACATCCACTGCTTTACCTTCATCAATTTGCCGAGTAACCTCTTCAAAAAATTCAAGAAGATTAGTCAAACATGACCTTCCAGGCACAAATCCATGTTGACTGTTCCTAATCAGTCCCTGTTTATCCAGATGCTTATATATATTATCTCTAAGTATCCTTTCCATTAATTTGCCCACCACTGACGTCAAACTAACAGGTCTATAATTGCTAAGTTTACTCTTAGAACCCTTTTTAAACAATGGAACAACATGCGCAGTACGCCAATCCTCCGGCACTATTTCTGTCATAGCCCCTGCTATTTCTACACTAACGTCCCTCAATGTCCTAGGGAATATCCTGTCCGGACCTGGAGACTTATCCACTTTTATATTTTTCAAAAGTGTCAGTACTTCCTTTTCTTTGAATCTCATAGTTTCCATAGCTACTCTACTTGTTTCCCTTACCTCACATAATTCAATATCCTTCTCCTTGGTGAATACCGAAGAAAATAAATTGTTCAATATCTTCCCCATCTCTTTTGGCTCTGCAGATAGCTGTCCACTCTGACTCTCTAATGGACCAATTTTATCCCTCGTTATCCTTTTGCTATTATAGCTGTAGAAACCCTTTGGATTTACTTTCACCTTACTTGCCAAAGCAACCTCATATCTTCTTTTAGCTTTTCTAATTTCTTTCTTAAGATTCTTTTTACATTCTTTATACTCCTCAAGCACCTCGTTTACCTCATGCTGCCTATAATTATTGTAGATCTCTCTCTTTTTCCGAACCAAGTGTCCAATTTCCCTTGAAAACCATGGCTCTTTCCAATTTTTACTATTTCCTTTCAACCGAACAGGGACATAAAGATTCTGTACTCTTAAAATTTCACCTTTAAATGTCCTCAATTTCTCTTCCACATCTTTCCCATAAAACAAAATGTCCCAATTCACTCCTTTTAAATCCTTTCACATCTCCTCAAAGTTAGCCTTCCTCCAATCAAAAATCTCTACCCTAGGTCCAGTTCTGACCCTCTCCATAATTATATTGAAACTAATGGTATTGTGATCACTGGACCCGAACTGTTCCCAAACGCATACCTCTGCCACCTGACCTGTCTCATTTCCTAACAAGAGGTCCAGCACCGCCCTTTCTCTAGTAGGTACCTCTATGTATTGCTGCAAAAAACTATCCTGCACACATTTTACAAACTCCAAACCATCCAGCCCATACAGTTATTACAGGTGCACTTCCTACTTCCTCTATAATTGAACATTTATCCATAATAGATTCTATCTTAAGCTACAGAACATATTTAGATTCTCTTTATTATTGTAAACCTCCCATTTAATACTTATAGTACCTGACTACATGCAGTAGTTTGATATATTTTGGTGCTAAGCTAAAATAATCAACATCTTATTTTCTCATAATTTGCACTTTCGGGAGGTATTATTTTTCATTTGCTATTTAAGTTTCTTCTGAATTTAATTCCACGAATTTAAATAGCTGAGGTTGGGATGTATTGTTTATTAAAATTAGGTTAAAATAACATTGAAATAATAGATTATATCGAGCAATGCCCAACATTTAATTTAATTAAATAGCAGAATGACTACAACTGGACTTTGGTAATCCCATTACATTGTCATTAATTAACCATTACAACCAGATATCAAGCATTATTCACAAATATTTTCCAGTGGTAAACACGCAATTGTTCAGAAATTAATGAACATTTTTCAAGAAATACATGGCTGTGAATAAGTGATACATCTTTAGGTAGAGCTGGTGGGGAAACATTTCTTGATGGTGATTTCTCTTTTAACTAAAGAGTTAATTAAAAATACTTTAATTTAAACAACAGATGGTATTCTCGCATTATAAATAGAGCCACGGAGGACATAGGAAATTATGCAAAACCTTTATAAATCACAAATTATGTCTTCCGGGCACCACCGTTTAAGAAGGGTGCCGAGGCCTTGAAAAGAATGCATGAGGCTTTGCTAGGAGAAAGCCCCAGGGAAGGGATATTTCACTTCTGTGGAGATGCTGGGAAACGAGATTATTCTCCTTTAGAAACAAGGAGATAAAAAGAGACTTGATAGGAGTATTTGGAATTCTATGGAGTTTTGAAATAATTGTTAATCAGAGGGAAAATATTTAAAATTAACTGGTGAAAAGTTAGTTTGCTGGGGAGTGGGGAAACAATACCCCAGAGCAAGTTATGGTCTGGGTTTAATGCATGAATCAATGTTGAAGGAGGATTCAATGTTATCTTTTTGAGGGGAATTAGGCAAAGTACTAGGAAGTGGGCGAACATGCAAATCTCTAGGTTAAGGGAGTGAGAAACAGAATAATTTAATGGATTTAAAAAAAAGAGCTGACCTAGGTTTAATGGGCTGCGCGGCATCTATTATAAGATTCTAAAGTCTCCACACAAAGATTCCCAAAATTAATTGTTATTATTGTACAAGCACACTTGTTACTTGTTTGGGTAGGTGTTTGCTGAATTCTTAAATATCGGTCTTGAGTAATTAGATATTTTCATTAATTATTATTCACCCGAATTATGCATCAGAGAAACCCTGGGAATGCCCAATTTTAGCATTTATAACTGTCTAGGTAAAGACTCTTCAGCAATGGCTCTTTCATAACTTGCTCCTTCTGTTGATTAAGAATTCTTAAAGTTTATTTATTCACAATAACTTATTTCCAATACATTTACCTTTATTTCATATTTCTAAATTTGTCTTATTTAGCTTTTTTATTAAATGATTCTGTACTCGGGTTTGATCGTTTATGATCATCGCAGCACAATTCTAGCAATCCAGCACAAAACCCCACACTGAGACTCGGGTTCATCATTGGTGGGGTTTGCAGTTGGGTGAGATGCCTGCCTCTAAATGGGGTTCAAGATCCAACAGCATTAATTAAAATACAATTTGTGGGTTATCCTTAGTAGGTCTTTAAAAATCGATTAGGATCACAAAACACATGATCTGGTGATTCTCTCATTGCTGTGAGATTATCCTATACGCAAACTGTCTGCCATGTTTCCTCTGCAGAATAGTGGTGTAACTTCAGTGAAGTATTTCACTGACTGTAAAGTGCTTTGTGTTGTCCTAGAATTGTGTAAGGTCCAACATAATTTTACTTCGGAGTCACGTGAGTGACTACGTGAAGAACCCCGCCACGACGCATGCGTGACATATCGCTTCACGCTTGCGAAATGACAGGCGGGGTGGAGTGTTCCCCCGTAGCGGTAAGTTTGAAACCGCGACCTGCAGGTAAGTGATTTACTCTGCGGTAGTTTTTGTCCCCGCGCTGTTTTTACACGGGGGGGAAGCTGGACAAAATAGTGTCCACAAGTGCTGCGAGTGAAGCTGGCTGGGGAGGACCGCGAAGTTGCGGGAGCCAGCAGCAGCTGAAGGCACAAGCCCCATAAGGGATCAGCTGTGCCGACTTTTGGTCCCGCGCCGGCCAGAACACCACGGCCGGGCGGGAAACCATTCAAATGGGGCCGTCGACTCTTTGGACAAGTCGAAAACGGCAGGAGACAGGGTGGAACGACGTTCCCCCGTAGCGACAATTTTAACTTGGACCTGCAGGTAAGAGCTGCGGTCTTTTTGTGTTTTTACCATGCCAATTACAGGTGGAGAAACCAACGGGCTGCGACAAAGCTGGTGGGCTAGATGGGATCAGCTGTGCCCGATGTCGCCTCCACACCGGCCAGATCCACTCCACGGCAGTAAGGACAAAGCTGGTGAGGGAGGACCGCAGAGCAGCGGGCAGCCAGCAGCAGCCAGCGGCACTCGGATCACCGATAATGGGATCAGCTGTGCCCGATGTCGCCTCCGCACCGGCCAGATCCACGCAGCCGGGCAGAAAGGCTAGACACAAAAAGGAGGAGTCCGACTTTGAACAACCGCAGGCGGCCAGCGACCGAGAGCGCTGGAGCCGGATGGAGCGGTGTGTGGAGCATTTGCTCCAATGTGACAGACTCCGGGAGATGGTGTTGGGTCACTGTGGGCCCTATGATAAACCCACAGCAGTACCTCTTGAAGGGCTGCACAGTGCTTCTACCTCATCAGAGGGGAGCACTGCGGGTCAGTTGTGGGCTGACCTGGAAGAGGAGTCCGCAGAAGGAAAGACAAGTGTGCAAGGGGTGCAGGAACAAAAGAACCTACTGGACTAATAAAATGGACTCCAACAAACACTACAGCCAAAGACAGCATCCGTACGCACCCACCAGCAGAACTGGTGAAAGCTCGAAGGCCCGGTATTCAAAACATGAGTCTTTTTAGGCCATGGCCCAGGCCGGCCTTCTTGGAAGATGCGGGGACGTCCAACACCAACCAAACCACAAATCCAGACACCAGCGCAACAACAGCAGTGAAGAACCTACAAAAAGAAGTAAACCTGCCACTGGTAACTATGGAGGTAGGTGGGTCTGGTTCCCTACAAAATACAGGGAGCATGGAGGTTGGGGGGAGACTACACTCTTTTCTGAATGCATGGAGCATGTTAACAACCGATACTTACATCTTAAGAAGTATCCAGGGATATACAATAGAGTTTATACACAAGTACAGCCCTCCAGTTCAACATATACCGAACCGAATGTTCGTGCCTTCTGATAAAGAAAAATCAAAAGTGCAAGCTGAACTGGAGCGGCTTTACATAAAAGGTGTAATTGAGAAAACTCAACACGAACCATTAGAATTCGTGTCCAATATATTTATCAAAAACAAAAAAGATGGTGGTTGTCGCATCACCATAGATCTGACAAAATGAATGCCTTTGTTACTGCTAAACAATTAATTTCCAAAGGTTACTTCATGGCCAGCATCGATTTAAAAGATGCTTACTATTCAGTGCCTATACGAGGTGACCACAGATGTTACTTAAAATTCAACTGGATGGGCAACTCTGGCAGTATAAAGCACTGCCAAATGGGTCATCAGCCCCAGGCTGTTCACAAAAATTTTGAAACCAGCCCTAGCGTTTCTACAGAAACGTAAACACATGGTCATGGCATATTTAGATGACATACTCATTGTGGGCAAAACTTTGGAATTGGCCAAACAAACTGTAACAGCCACAAAACAGTTATTTGAAAAACTGGGATTTATTATCCATCCAGTTAAATCTAAACTAACGCCTTCCACTACTATGGACTATTTGGGGGTTTCACCATTGACTCAGTTCACATGTCGGTGACTCTGCCTAAGGGAAAGGCTAGAGATTTAATAGAGGCTTGCATAACCTCATTGACATCAGCAAATCATCCATCAGATTGGTAGCAAAAGTAATTGGCAAATGGTGGCTGCCTTTCCAGCCACACAATTTATACCTCTACATTACCAAAACTTACAGAGACAAAAATACAAGCACTCTAAATTAATGCAGGTCACTTTGGACCTATAAAACTACCAATCAAGCTAAAATGGAATAAAATGGTGGATAGATAACATCTGGCTTTGTTCCAATCCAATCATTGTCAGTAACCTTTCCATGGTACTACAAACTGATGCCAGTGCACTTGGGTGGGGAGCCACCAATACAATCACCAGCTGTGGAGGTAGATGGACTGCTCAGGAGGCATCATTATTACTCACACTGGGCATAAACTACCTGGAAATGTTGGGTGCATTCCATGGCCTAAAGTCATATTGTACTGGATCATATCACCAGCATGTTAGACTACAGATAGACAATACCACTGTGGTAGCATACATTAACCACATGGGTGGAAACAAATCGACATCATGTGACAATCTGGCTAATACAATTTGGCAATGGTGTATCCAGAGAGATATTTGGATATCAGCCACTTACCTACCAGGAAGACTAAATTTAGTGGCAGACACCAGGTCACGCAAATTTAATGAAAACGCCGAATGGATGTTGAATAAAAAAGTATTTGCTGATATTACAGCAAAATATGGAACACCAGATATCGATCTATTCGCATCCATACTTAACCACCAGTTATCAAATTATGTTTCATGGGAACCAGACCCTGGGGCAGCGGCGACAGATGCATTTTCGCTGCATTGGGGGGGAAATTGTTTATTTACGCATTCCCTCCTTCCTGCCTCATCAGTCGGGTATTAAGGAAAATACAACAAGACTCTGCGTCTGGTATTGGTAGTACCCGATTGGCCTACTCAACCATGGTTCCCAGTGGTATTAAACATGGTATTAGAACCATGTATCACCATCCCACATAGACCAGATTTATTGCTACATCCCGTAACAAGGGATAGCCACCCATGCCATAAACATTTGAACTTATTAATTTGTAGAGTTTTAAAAACACCTCTACTACAACTGGGACTGACGGACCGAACAGTGAACATGATCTCGGCGGCCCAAAGACAGTCAACCAAAAAACAGTATCTGGTCTATATCAGGAAGTGGGCGATGCACTGCCATAAAAACAACATCACCTACAGAGACATGAACATCCCGTCTGTTCTGGAATATCTGGCAGGCCTCCACTATGATGAGGGGCTCAGTTACAGTGCCATCAACTGCGCCAGAAGTGCCCTATCGACTTACCTATGGCAGGGGACAGAGCGTTACTCTGTTGGGACTCACCCACTGGTAACAAAACTTATGAGGGGAATTTTTAATACTAATCCCCCAAGAACCAGGTACTCCCAAATATGGGATGTGAGTATTATCCTGAAGATGCTCAGGAATTGGTCTCCAGCAACAGCTCTGTCCCTACACAGACTGACATTAAAAACAGTCATGCTAATGGCATTGGTCACGGCACAGAGGGTACAGTCACTGCATAAACTAAGACTGGACAACATGACTTCCTCAACAGAAAATATTACGTTTCATATCTATGAGTTAGTAAGCAGAACAGACAGGGTAAATATACAATTTAGGTCATACCCAAACAGATGACCGTCTGTGTATAATAAGACATCTGTCGTTATACATGGAGAAAACGAAAATCCTAAGAGGCAATGAGAAGGCACTTTTTGGTCAGCCACTAGCAACCACACAAAAGAGTGACGGTCCAGACCATCTCAAGATGGCTGAAACAGGTGCTAACACAGGCTGGGGTGGATACTAATATTTTTAAATCTCATTCCACCAGGGCTGCAGCTACATCGGCAGCGATACAGTTGGATGTACCAATGGACCAAATCCTCAAGGCAGCAGGATGGTCTGGGGGAAAAAACATTCCAATTATTTTACAACAAACCAGTAATGAAACCTGGAACGTTTGCAGAAACAAATTTAAGTTCTGTAAATTAATTTAAACCCATAAAAAGGGGTTATAAATTTGTGTTAATAAATTTTATGATTTCAATGTCGAATTCATGTCCAAATTATTTTAACACAATTCCTCCTACAGTCATCAAGGCAGACGTGATGCATGGACTCGTTTCCACGGCATGAAATCACAGAGCTTTAAAATCTTCACGTAGTCACTCACGTGACTCCGAAGTAAAATAGTAAGATTAAACGAGAACTTACCAGTTTGAAGTTTGATCTGTATTTTATGAGGAGTTACGATGAGGGATTACGTGCCCTCCGCTCCCACCCTTGATCGTATACTTAACTGGAATCTCTTCTCTAATCTTACTATGTTTAGTCATTACAGTTATCTGTGATTTCACACCGCTGCTTTGAAGAATGACACGCATGCGTCGTGGCGGGGTTCTTCACGTAATCCCTCATCGTAACTCCTCATAAAATACAGATCAAACTTCAAACTGGTAAGTTCTCGTTTAATCTTACTATTAAAGTCTTCATTTTATTCTTTTGGACAGGAGGGCAAAATTGAGAGCAGCAACCTCATCATTTTCATCCAAGTGGAATGTAAAGCAGCACTTGCTGTATTTGTATCTAGACTCGCAATACACTGTCATGCTTCTCTGTGAAGTTTTGTGTACATTTTTCTTCATTGTGGGGATAATTGGTATGATCTCATTTAAATGAGCTGCTGGTGTTTGTAATGTGGTGCATTGAACTATCACTAGTGTTGCTAAACACCATCATTCACATAAGGAAGCAGATCTGTAATTACAGAAACGGGGAACAAAAGAGGAAAGTACTGGGTACTGCCCCCTTCGAGCACTCACCTGTGTTATTACTTGCTGCACTAAGTATAATTATATTCAAGTTCATATACTTCCTGGTAAAATCCCTGCTAATTTACTGCGCAGCACAATGTGATGATAGGCTTTTATGTCTCGTGTGACAATGCTGTGGCTACATTGTCACGGGAGATGATTATTTATTACCCACTGATTCCATCAGTCGACATAAATTCTAACTAGTGTCGGTGTAATTAACCAGTCGTTAAACTCTGAAACCATTGCTCATCTTTGGGGCAAAGTGTAATAACAATATATTGGGTTGATTGTTTAATTTATCAATTTGCGTCACTACCACTCGGTAATGGAAGTTAAAATATACGAAAAGTGTTCTCGCTGTATCGGTAAATGAAGTCCTTCATCATGCCAAGATCAGGGTTTTGCATGAACTAATTGGTAGCCATAATAACGGCTACCACCGCAGTAGGGCAAGAACATGGTGATGCCACAATCTATTATTCATTTCATTGACCCCTGCATTCCTGAAGTGAATGAATGTGTCACCATGTCAATTTGTCCAGCAATAGATGGCACCTATCAATGTGACTACTGGGTACTGCATTGCATGAGAATTTCAAAAATTCAACATAAGTCACTCACTGTCAGTTTCGGCAGAGTCAATGTGTTTTAGATGATGCTAGAGTGGCTGAGCCTTTTTTTATCAGGAGTCTAGGCAGATGTCAGCCATGGTGGGCTGACCCAGAAGAGTAAGGTGTACAGGATTAACAATGACTTGGTTGATGGACAGACAGTCCATATCACCCTGAAAGTGGCAACACAAGTAGATAGGGTGGTAAATAAAGCATATGGTATGCTTGCCTTCATTAGTCGGGACATTGAGTATAAGGGTTGGGTAGTCATGTTGCAGTTTTAGCACTTTGGTTATCTGCATTTAGTACATTCCATGTAGTTCTGGTCACCCCATTACAGGAAGGATGTGGAGGCTTTGGAAAAGTTGCAGAGGGGGTTTACCAGAATGATGCCTGGTTTAGGGAGTATTAGCTACAGGGAGAGTTAGAACATACTTGTATTATTTTCTCTGGAATGCCAGGAGTTGAGGGGAGATCTGATAGAAGTATGTAAAGTTAGGAGAGTTATGTGGAGTTATGTATCATCTTCAGAGGTGTATCATCTTCAGAGGTGGCTGCAGATTGGAGGGATGGACCCTGGGGGAGAAGGGCTACTCTCTCCTTCCCTCACTCCAGTGATTTCCCCTTCACTGTTGCAGAGCTCTGTCTAATGGAAGCCACGTGAATACGAAGGCAGCATGAGGAATGCTCTAGGCTTCCTGATGGTGTGATTCGAATGCCTCCTATCTGTCTAGTGTGCCCACGTGTGCGACTGCAGCCGGAGCACAGACCTCATAATAGTATGCCGCATAGTCTCATGTCATGAGGTAGCAGCATGTCCTAGAGGAAGTGCCCTGAAGACCAACTCGGAGCAAAGTCAGGGAAAAAAGTGGCACAAGCATGGAATCCTAGGTGGACACCTACACCACCATCTATCAGCAGCAGGAAGAAGAAGAGCACCACTGTGGGAGGGAAGGAATTCCCTCTCAAACAGTCTGCAAAGTCACCAAGCCAGACCAGATATCACACCACACAAAGCAATACCTCACCCCATCTATGTCTCCATCCAATAGCCGGCAAATCAGAACATGAATGTTCATCTCTTACTTCGTCACTAGTGTACTTCCACTGCTCAGTTGAGATTCAAGCAGGGATATAATATGTCCAGAATTACTTCCCACTGATTTTTAGCTACAGGTTGAACCCATTAAATTATAATGTTCACGGTACAATTTTTCTAACCGCTATTCCTTGCTCTAGGTGTAGTCGTTAATTCACCTTTTGAGCTCTGGGTGCTGCAGATCAACAGAAGTATCTAGTAAAAAGCAATGTTGCTGGAACTGAGAATTTTGCATCTAGCAATAAGGTAATAAGAGCAGAATTAGGCCATTCGGCCCATCTGGTCTACTCCACCATTCAATCATGGCTGATCTATCTCTCCCTCCTAACCCCATTCTCCTGCCTTCTCCCCATAACCCCTGACACCCGTACTAATCAACTAGTGTTCTCAGATTGGCATTCACAGGTTATTGAAATTCTTAGTAGTTAACATTTCCAGCCACTGAATTCCCACTTAATGTGAGGCATTGCACTTTGACAGGATCCTGAATAGCAATGATGTAAAGAGAGAATGTGTAGGAAGGAACTGCAGATGCTGGTTTGAATTGAAGATAGACACAAAATGCTGGAGTAACTCAGCGAGACAGGCGGCATCTGGAGAGAAGGAATGGGTGATGTTTCGAGTGAAGACCCTTCTTCAAACATTATGAAGAAGGGTCTCGACCCGAAACATCACCCATTCCTTCTCATGTAAAGAGGGATCTTGGAGACAATGTTTAGTATAAATTTATAGCATGGAAACAGGCCCTTCAACTCCATGCTGACCATCAATCACCCGCTCACATTACTTCTGTGTTATCTCATTTCCTCATCCACTCCTTACGGATTAGGGGCAATTTTATAGAGGCTGATTAAACTACAAATGTCTTTGCATGTCTTTGGGATGTTTGAGGAAACCAGAGCCTGTGGCACAGCAGTAGAGTTGCTACTTACAGGACCAGGGTTCAATTCTGACTACGGGTGCTGTCTGTGTGGAGTATGTCCGTTTTTTCTCCGTGTGCTCGGTTTCCTCCCACATTTCAAAGATGTGCAGTTTGTAGATTAATTGGCTTTGGTAAATTGTCCCAAATGTGTAGGGTAGAATATGAGTATGGGTGTTAGCTGATTCAGTGGGCTAAAGGGCCTGTTTCCATGCTGTATCTCTAAACTAACCTAAGCACCCAGAGGAAATCAACACAGTCACCGAGAGAATGTGCAAACTCCACACAGACAGCACCCAAGGTGAAGATTGAACCAGGCTCTCTAACTTTGTTTAGCAGCAGCTCTACTATCTGCACCACTGTGTCATCTAAAAAAAGTAAAAGTTCCATGAAAGTATCAACACAAATAGTTAGTGTAAAGGTGGTGTTTGGTCTGCTTGCCCATCGCTTAGTGCTCTCAGTGTTGAGGAACTCGTGTTGCAGCTTTATAAAACTTTGCTTAGGCCGCATTTGGAGTATTCTGTGCAGTTCTGGTTGCCCCATTACAGGAAGAATGTAGTGGGTTTGAAAGATTGTAGAAGAGATTTACCAGGATGCTGCCTGGATTAGCAGGTATTAGCCATGATGAGAGGTTGGATAAACTTGGGACATCAGAGGCTGAAGGGAAACCTGATAGAAGTTTATAACATTCCGAGAGACATCGAACAGTAGGTGGCCAGGATGTTTTCCCCAGGGTGGAAATGTCAAATATACGAGGACATAGCTATCAGGTGAGTGGTATGGGCAAGGTGGGCGAAACAGCTTATTTCCATGCCATAGAGCCTATGACCTGCCCTTCTTTGGGAAAAGGACGGTCCAGAAAGTGGGATGCTTTTAATGTGTGATAATAAGAGGAGAAGGCATGCATGTTCCTGTTAGAGTGAAGGACAAGGCAGAGGGGAGTAAGGAAGCTTGAATGGTGAAAGAAATGGAGAGTCTGGGAAGGAGCCATGGGTCGGGTGTATAGGCACAAGGGAACAAGTGTATACACGGAGGATTTTAGGGGACTAAAGAGCATACTTAAGAAGGAAATCTGGAGGAAAAAATAAGGGCAATGAGTTGGCTCTGGCAGATAAGAATAAGGAGTTATAATTATAATTATATTAAGGGGGAAAAAAAAAGAGTAACTGGACAGAGAATAGGGATCCCAGAACCCAAAGTGGTCTTCTTTGTGCGGAGCTGCAGGAGATAGGCAAAGTCTATTAGAGTATTTCTCCTCTGTGTTTACTGTGGAGAAAGATATGAGGACAAGGGAACTTGAGAAAGTTAATGGTGATTTCTTGACGGCCTGCATTACAGTTAAGGCGATGCTGGATGCCCAAAAATGTATGAAAGTAGCTAAATCTACAGATACTGTACAGATATATCCGGATATATCCGAAGACATCCAGGGAAGCTGGAGAATAAATTGCAGATGTCCTGGCTGATATATGTGAATCCTTGCTAAACATAGGTGAGTTGCCATGGGATGGCCTCCATGTTGTGCTTCGATTTGAGAAGAGCTGCAAAGAAAAAATATTAGATCCATAAGCCTAACATCTGTGGTAGGAAAGTTATTGGAGCAGATAATGAGGGAAAAGATATACATGCATTTGGAAAGACTGGTTGATTAGAGATCGTCAGCATGATTTTGTGTATAGGAGATCGTGTCTCTGTCAGGAGTTTGATTGAGTCTTGTGAAGATGTAATCGAGAAGGCTGAAGAGGGCTGTGCTGCAGATATTTCCTAGATTCTGCATGATAGACTGCCCTGTAAAAATAAAAATGATATGAGCCAGTCACTGTGACGAGCTTGGATGGGGGTCTTTGGTCAGCATGGATGAATTGGGCTGAAGGGCCTATTTCCGTGCTGTGTGACTTTGATTTGATAGCATTCCACCTTTGCATTTCAAATCCATTGCTGGGCCTGAAGATAGACCACCAAGCACATGAATTTAGTCTCTATCTTCACCCCTTTTTGAGACCACAGTGACTCTGCTCAGATTGAGGAGACACTTGTGAGTGGAAGGTGCATGGTTCTTCTCTTCCATCTGCCATATCTGCTCTTCTGTAGAGAGTGATCCACTCACATGTGAATTTCCTCGCTTCATCTCCAGCATCTCCCTATTTAAGCAGAATCCTGAACTGCTCATGTGCAGCATCCCTTTGCCCTGAGAGCTCAGTGCGTTGATCATGGGTATCATCCCTACAACCAGGGGTAGCAGCCATCTGCTCTCCAACAGCATCTCATTGTTCCATGTCAAAAGCAATCTGCTGATGCGTTCTATCTCTCTCTGACATAAGGACATCAAGCTATTCTTTGTAAAACTGCCTGCGTCCTGTTTCACTGCATAATTCTGGAATATTTAAAAATCATTAACACTTTTTGTTTTTAAAGATTTTTCTGCAAAATTCATGTTTCCTTTGCTGGAAATAATTATGGGTGTCAGTGCTCTAGGCAGCAGCCATTTAGCGCATCAAACTGCCTCAAGCTGTAAGCATATTATTCTTGAATGGATGGTTAATTCTATTATTTTTAGATACATTTTCTAGCATTGCATTAATTCTTCTGAGATATTGTATTTGGCAAATCCATTTGACTGTAGTTTTGAAAATGAGTGTAATTCCGAGTGTAATTTGCACAACGCATGCGATAGCAGTAACTCTCATCTTAAATCTAAAGCTCTAAGCATAAATTGTGTCCTGGACCAAAATATATAGTTCCATGTGGAAACTCAAATCTGCCTCTGTTATGACATCCATTATGGAATAACTAAACAAGATTGGCCATTACTCACAGGAGGACATGAAAGATCAGTCATACATACGAGGCCTTAAATGGGATTGAGGCTGGATGTTGAAAGTTTGTTTCCTCTGGTGTAGAGTCTGGAACAACACAACATTATCTCATGATAGGATTTGGACTGAGGTGATTGGAAATTTCATTACAATACTCTAATTCAGTGATGAAGGACTCAGTGGGAACTTTATCTACGTAAGGACTGGGCAAGAAAAAATTGCAGTAACAGAGGATTAATTTGTGAAATATGCATGGATTTTCTTTAGATCAAAATGGTGAAATCTAAGGAAAACGGTATTTTCAATTGTTCAAGTTCAATTATTCTCATTTTAATTATTTTCCATCCAAATAGTGCTGCATATTTTAATTGTCAAAGTCCTATAGTCTAATGAAAATGTTAGATATACATTTGAGAGAATGTTTAATTCATAATTATATAGAGGACTTGGGAGAAATATTTAAACAGTTCGGTGAAGAAGGAAAACATTCAGGAAGCCCAGCTGCAGAATGATGGATTACAAAGATCTGAGCAAGACTAAGAAATGTCTTGTGGTTTAATTGATCTTTGATGTGATCACCCAAAGCCTTGAAGAAATTGCATTAAACGGAAGAAACAGCTGGTTGACAGCTTGTGCCCAAGCACCGGATATTCAAATGAACATATTAATACAGTAAGAGCATATTGGGGATTGTTGCAAACTAAAATGTAAATATTTATCATCAATTAGAGTCATACAACACAGAAACAGGCCATTCGGTAAATATAACCATGACAACCAAGATGTCCCATCTACCACCAGTTAGCATTTGACGCAAATCCCTCTAAAACTTTCCTATCCATGTACCTGTCCAAATGTCATTTAAATGTCTTGCTACCTCTTCTGGCAGCTTGTTCCATATGCCCATCACCCTCAGAGAGAAAAATTTGCCTTGCAGGTTCCTATTAATTTGTTCCCCTCTTACGTCTTACTCTCCTCTAGTGACTATGCATTCACACTTTCTAATGCCCTCATGATCTTATACACCTCTATAAGATCATCTCTCATCCTCCTGTACTCCAAGGAATATAGTCCTAGCCTGCTCAACCTCTCCCCAAAGCTTAACTCCTCAAGTCCTGCAATATCCTTGTAAATCTTCTCTGCACTCTTGCAAGCTTAACAATATCCTTCCTATAGCAGGGTGACCAAAACTGAACACACTACACCAAATGTGGCCTTCCAGAGGAGCCTACCATGTGGGACCTTATCAAATGGTTTGCTGATCCACATAATCAACATCTACGACTTCACACTCATCAACCGTTTTGGTTACTTTTTCAAAAAACTCAATCAGATTCGTAAAACACAATCTCCCACGTACAAAGCCATGCTGACTTTCCCTAATTGATCCCTGTAAATACAAATGCATAAACATCTTATCTCCTAGAGTGCTCTCCAGCAACCTGTCTACTGCAGATGTTAGGCTCACTGGTCTACAGTTCCCATGCCTTTCCTTGCAACCCTTCTTAAATAGCTGCACAATGATGGCCACCCTCCAGCCTTCCGGCACTTCACCCGTGTCTAATGATGATTCGTATATCTCAGCCAGGGCTCCTACAATTTCTTCCCTAGCTTCCCACAGTGGCTTGGACACATCTGATCATGCCTGGGAGGTTTATCTATCTTCATATGCCTTAGGACATTAATCACCTCCTTGGCCATAATATGGACTATCCTCAAGACATCTCCATTTACTGTCCCAAGTTCTCCAGTCTTCATATTTTTCTCCACGGTAAAACACAAGGAGAAATACTCATTGAGGACCTTGCCCATCTCCTGCAGCTCCACACAGAGATGACTGCTTTGGTTTCTGAGGAGCTCAGTTCTCTATCTAATTACCATTGTTTCCTTAATGTACTTATAGAATCTTTTTGGATATTCCTAATATCTGCTAGTGCCGTTTCCTGCCCCCTTTTTACCCTCCTGATTTGCTTGAACTGATTAATTTTCTAATCAATAATGTCTTACATTCATATGGAACCTTTCATGATCTCTGGAATCTCTGAAAACTATGTTGCCTAATCTCAGTAAAGTAACTTATTATCCATTTGAGATTTGAGGGTCGAGGATTTATTGATAATGGTTCAAAATTACTATTAAAACAAAGTACGTGCTATAGCAGCAAGATAGGTGCTCAACCAAGAGAACCAAACCCAAAGCCAAAGTAGTATCTAAACTGCTTCTACACACTTATGCTATAGGACAATAATCAACTCCAAATGCAACAATAAGCTATGTACATGTACCGCGTTACAGTGGGAAACATCATTTTGTGTGCTATCCAGGCAGATAAAACCATATTTGAGTGCATCAGGTAGTGCAAAAGAGAAAATGACCAGGATATGTGGTCATGAATACGTTGGCTGCTTTCGCAAGGCAGCGTGAAGTGTAGATGGAATTGATTGCACCGTTGCCGCACCAAACTATGATGCCTCCCAGAAGGATGCGTTCTGTGGTGCATATATAGGAAATCGGTAAGAGTCATTGTGGACATGCCACATTTCCTGAGTTTTCTGAGAAAGTAGAGGCATTGGCAGTATTGTTGATGCAGTTGAACCTGACCAAATTGTTAGTGATAGCTCCTTCATTTTGCTGACATTGAGGGAAAGGTTGTTGTCCTGACACCATGCTACTAAGCTCGCTCTCTTCTTTGTGTAGTCCATCTTGACATTGTTCAAGATATGGCCCGCTCGGATGGTGTCATCTGCAAACTTGTGAATGGAGTTAGAGCAGAATTTGGCCATTGTCCTGATTGTAAAGAGGGTATAGTTGGGGGCTGAGAACACAGTTTTGTGGGGAGCTGGTGTTGAGAATTTTTGTTGCATATCTTTACTGATTGTGGTCAATCACTCTTGAACTGTGGCCATTTCCTGGTCCATTACTGGTAGTTACCTCCAATCCTTTGAAGGGATCTACGGCAAGCAACGCCTCAAGAAGGCAGCTGATATCATCAAATACCTACATCACCCTGACCATGCACTCATTTCTCTGCTAGCATTGGAAAGAAGGTACATACGCCTGAGAACCATCACCTCCAGGTTCAAGAACAACTTCTTCCCATAAACTACCAGGCTTTTAAACCATCCTGCACAGCCCTAACCATAACCCAATGTGGAACTGTCATTGTCGATGGCTGTGGTTTGTTCTGCACTTTTCATACCTATAGTTTCCCTCTCCCCTGACTCTCAGTCTAAAGAAGGGTCTCAACCCGAAACATCACCTTTTCCTTTCCTCCAGACATGTTGCCTGTCTCGCTGAATTACTCCAGCATTGTGTGCCTATCAATAACCCCTACAATTAGAACTACAATGGATTTTGCGCTAAATTTGCACTGTGGACTTTGTCTTGCTCTATAATGGTCTGGCTCACCGAGAATACCTGATCATTTATCGTTTGTTTATTTGTTCTGTTGTTGCATTTAATGTTCCTGTAAAGCTGCAGTAAGTTAAAACAAAGCAATTACACTACTTTGAAACAGGAGAATGATGTTCCTGAAGTCTTGGCCCATGTTTGTCCAACAATTGATGTCACTAAAACAGATTATCTGATCATTATTATATTGGCACATGGTTGAGAGGCAGCTTGTGTAGCACAATTATTACCAATACTTTGCCCTGGTCCAACCACATTGAAGATACGGCCAAGCAAGTACAGTACCAACACCTCTGCTTCCAGAAGGCTAAGGAAGTTCAGTGTGTCTCTAACAACTCTTAGCAATTTTTAGATATACACCGTAGGCAGCATCCACTCGGGATGCATCACAACTTGTTTTGGCAACTGCTCTATGCAAGATGGTGAGAAATTGTAAGGTTGTGGATGCAGCCCAGCCCATCACACAGACCTCTCTCCTGCATTGACTTCAACTGCACTTTGCCCAGCCTCGGGCAACATTATCAGGGACCACTTATACCCTGGTAGTTCATGCTTTCAAGCTGTTGTATCTCCTCCCTTTTCCCATCGGCAGAAGATGCAAAAGCATGTGCCATCAGATTCAGATACTATTCCTTCCCCGCTGTTACCAGACCCTTGAACAGTCCTCTCGTGTGCTACGGGTGTATTCCTGATCCTGGTGCTTGTTATTGTGTGCACAAATCTCCAATTAAATTATTTCTTCCAATCAACCCCCACATATCCTTCACTGTCTAGATAACCCAAATGAAGCATTCAACTAAAAAGGTGGCAATGCTCAGCATGTCTTGCATATACCATATGAATACTGCCTTTCAATTATTTCCAGCATTTACAAGCCATTAAGCACTCATCGGCAGCCTGTATTCTATATATAAAACACCTGAACCCTTACAACCACTGCAATTATTTCCAGATATCCATCATTCTCCACACATTAAGTATAAGGAGTAAAATGCACACATTTGTGTTTAGCTAACTGTCACGGACAAGGACATCTTGTTAAAGGCAAGGGTGTAGAATTTGAATCGCATCACACATTCTTTTACAGTCATGTTGAGATTGAATTAAAATGTGAAATTGATTGCAAAACTCAATTAGTACTTACTGTGTTTCTAAGCCATGCACATGTGGTAATGTTAATTGCCATTCACAGCACCTTTAACATTCCTGCTGCAACAATGGACTTTGAAGACGTGCAACAAAGTACCAGAGGTCTCATTCAACAAAGCAGACCCCAACAGTAGAGAAAAGCTAGATACAAACTGGTGGAGCAGCTAAGCGGGTCAGGCTGCATCTCCAGAGAAAAGGGATGAGACATTTCAGGTCAGAACCCTTCTTCAGACTTCAGAGGATCAGGGGGAAGGGAAATGAGAGAGATAGACAGTAATATAGAACAAATGAGTGAAGAATATGCAAAAAAGTAACAATGACAAAGAAAACAGTCGATTGTTAGCTGGGGGCTAGGTGAAAACGAGTTACAGACAATGAGCCAACGAGACGACTTTGAAGCTAGCATGACATAGATGGGGGAGATCCTGAAGAAGGGTGTCAACCCAAAACATCACCTATTCCTTTTCTCCAGAGATGCTGTCTGACCCGCTGAGTTACTCCAGCTTTGTGTCTACGTCCCAGTGTTTCCATTAAGAAAAGCCCTGGTTCTTAAAGACCATAGCAAAGAAAAGTGTGTGTCTTTACACACTCTGATAAAGTAAACATATTTACAGTGTGCAGCCATGCTGAAAGCCAAGAAATAATCCTATATGCAACATTGCTCTCCTACTATCGATGAAAACTCTACATTTTTGTGGATTTTTTAAAACAGCATAATATTAGATTGAAGATTTTTTTAAATTTCCTCAGACGAGGAGCAAGACCTAAACTGGGAATTATTGAGAGAAAAAAATATATATATTGCCCTCAATTTGTTCAAATCTTTTCACAGGCAAATGCCCCAGCCACTTTATTCAACTTTGCAATTTAGCAGTGAGGTGATTATTATTAATATTTCATGAAGTCATAGCACTAAAGTATTCTTATCTCCATGTAGCATGTAGTAAGGCAGGTTAAAACCTAACCTTGAAATGAAAACCATTAATTAATGCCAAGCTCAAGGAATGTTATTCAGGCACCGAGATCAAGAACATATTTCCGGAAGAAATTCCAATGTGCTTGCAAGAGGGAGTTGGAACAATTTTTGTCTTGTGTTGTCAATGTGTGTTAATGAAAAGAAGCTTTAAAATCAATAGTCATTATATTCCAGGAAATGCCAAAAAAATTATTTCACATGGCTGATTGTGCTGGATTGTTGTTGAGGCCAGCATTTATTACCCATTCTTAATTGTCATTGAGAAATTGAAGAGGATCAAATGTTGTTAACTGTTGCTGAATGTGGGGTCTAGGTACTCCCACAGTGCTCACATACAAAATTGCAAAGGTCACATACTTAATAATTCATTCAATTTAATCATTGGAGAAGGCAAACTACATCTTCTGTAACTTTTACTACTTTGAAATTCTCCATGGCAACAGGAATGTTAAAGCCTCCTTTGGCATTTCAGATAATTGCACAAATGGCAATGACTTTTATTTACATAGCACCTTTAACATGACAAAAATATCCTCAGGAGCTCCAGAGGAGTTTCAACCAATAGAAATTGTTGCTGATGCTTGTAACACTTTTCATCACCTACTCTTCAGTTATTTATTTTATAATGTTAAATGCAATCCTTACTTTAATGTACGAAACGCAGCTGCCAGTTCACACAGACCAAATTCCCTCAAACAGGTATGAAGAAGATCAGATAAACAATTTGAATGAGATCGTTTGAGGAATATATGTTAGAATATCAGGAGGAGCTTCCTTGCTCAGCACAGGGTATTTATTATTCTATATTGCCTGAGAGCCATTTGTCACTTCATCCAAACGGGTCACACCTCTAATAGGACAGCACTATTTTCACCTAAATCTTTGTGCTTGAGTTTCTGGAGCAGGACTTTAACCAGCAGCGTTATTTTTGTAAGCAAGAACACAAACAAAAAAAGCATAGTTCGTTCCAGAAATGGCTGCTATGGTGAAACATTTACAAGACTAAGGATAGGGCTCATTTTCATATTCTTCTGAATATGCATACAGAATATTTTAAATAGCAGTACATTTTGCAGTACTAATTTTTCACTCTGTTACTGTGATTGCCTGTGATTTAAAAAAAAAAAACATTAATTCGGAGCCAGAAGAAGAGTAATATCATTATCAGATATCTACAGGAATTTTCACATCAGTGCTTGGCAATCAGACCGTATCACAGCCAGTCACACAAACGTCTGATGTGAACCATCTTGTGAGATGTTGTGCAGGAAAATAACTTTTTTTTTAAATCACAGGGGTTGATCAGGGTGAGGGTGTCTGATGTTGTGAGACCCGAAACACCCGATGACCCCAGATCACATCACTGAGGATGTGTCCCAGCGCATCTAGAAGATGTATATTTTTCACACTCCTGCATCCAAAAGATGAACACCATTATCTGAAAGATATCCACATCTAATCCCAGACACTTTGATTGGAAAAGATATGACATTTGTATGCACATCCTTGAGCTGAACTTTCTGGCTGCTGAGCAAAATTGTGACATGACATTGCTTATCTGGGAAGAAGTTGCAGGTTCATGATGGAGATGTTGCAGGGAAATTAGGAGAGGAGTGGGTTTGATGGGGTCCTTCTGACAGCTGGGCATGGACTTGTTTGACTGAAAAGACCTGCTATGTCACTGGAAATATAAGATCATCCATTAACTTTTTGAATGATAAACCAGGTTCAAGGAACCAATTGCCCTCTATTCCCATTTCAAAGAATATAAGGGGTGGTACGTTGATGCTGTGGTAGTGTTGAGGCCTTAAAGCGCTTACAGTGCCAGAGACCTGGGTTCGATCCTGGTTATGGGTGCTTGTCTATACAGAGTTTGTACGTTCTCCCCGTGGGTTTTCTCCGAGAACTACAGGTTTCCTCCCACACTCCAAAGACAAACAGGTTTGTAGGTTAATTGGCTTGGTTTAAATGTAAAAAATGTTCCTAGTGTAGGATAGTATTAATGTGCGGAGATCGCTGGTCGGTGCAGACTCGGTGGGCTGACGGGTCTGTCTCCACGCTGTTTCTCTAAACTAAACTAAATATAGCTGAAAGAATAATATTGGGAGACTAGTTGTTTGCTCTAAATTCAATAAAATTTGTTGTCTGTACATTGTCCAAAGAGTCTCTATTTCCATTATGTTTCTTCCGTGGAGTGAAATTTCATGAATGACAATAGACAACAGATGCAGGAGAGCTGGGAAGGGGAGGGGAAAGAGGGAGAAAGCAAGGACTACCTGAAATTGGAGAAGTCAATGTTCATACCGCTGGGGTGTAAACAACCCAAGCAAAATATGCGGTGCTGCTCCTCCAATTTGCGGTGGGACTCACTCTGGCCCAGGACAGAAAGGTCGGATTCAGAATGGGAGGAGGAGTTTAAGAGCTGAGTCACCGGGAGATCAGGTTGGTTATTGCGAACTGAGCGGAGGTGTTGGGCGAAGCGATCGCCAAGCCTACACTTGGTCTCACCGATGTAGAGCAGCTGGCACCTAGAGCAGCGGATGCAATAGATGAGGTTGGAACAGGAGCAGGTGAACCTCTGCCGCACCTGGAGAGACTGCTTAGGTCCTTGGATGGGAAGGGACAAATTGACCAGGGAGTACTTTCCCAGCTCTCCCACAGCCCATTGTCTCAGCCTCTTCCTTTCATCTCCCACCCCACCCCCCCCCTCGGTTGTTGAAGGGCCTGTTTCCACAACGTATCTATAAAGTAAAGTCTAAACTAAAGTAATGAGCGCACTGCCAATCCTAGTCTGAAGAATTAGAATTAGAATTACCTTTATTGTCATTCAGACCTTACGGTCTGAACGAAATTTCGTGCCTGCAGTCATACATACAATAATACAACAATAAACACAAATTAACATCCACCACAGTGAGTCCTCCAAGCACCTCCTCACTGTGGTGGAGGCAAAAATCTTAGGGCTGCAGTCTCTTCCCTCCTCTTCTCCCTCTGCGCTGAGGCGATTCCCCACCGGGCGATGGTACAAACAGTCCCGCGGCTCACCGAACCCCGCAAACGGGCCGGTTCAAGCACCGCGGCCCGGGGGTGGTCGAAGCTGCCGCCCTCCAGTCCAGCACACACAGCCGCTGGCCCGCGGCTGAACCCCGGACTCAGGTCACCGCCTCCAGAACGCCGTCCCAGCCACCGCAACACCGTTCCAGCCCCGAGCCGGATCGCCCTCACGTGAGCGCCATTCCACCCTCGGGCTGGGCCACTCCGACGGGAGCGCCGTACCTCCCTCGAGCTGGGCCACTCCAACAGGAGCGCCGTTCCTCCCTCGAGCTGGGTCGCTCCGACGGGAGCGCCGTTTCTCCCTCGAGCTGGGCCGCTCCGACGGGAGCGCCGTTCCTCCCTCGAGCTGGGCCGCTCCGACGGGAGCGCCGTTCCACCCTCGGGCTTGGCCGCCCCGACGGGAGCGCCACAGCCCCTCATGGGAGAGTCTCAGCCCCGCGCCAGGCCGCCCTCATGGGAGCGTCACAGCCCCTCACGGGAGCGCCGTTCCAGCCCCGAGCCGGGCCGCCCTCACAGGAGCGAGCCCAGGGCAAGTCCTGACTGGCTCTGAATCCGGAGTCTCGAGGTCGCCAGCTCCGCCATTAGGCCTCAGCGCAGACGGAGGCAGAGAAGGGGGATATGACAAAAAAGTTGCATTCCCCCGAAGGGAGAGACAGCAAGCCCTGTTTCAACCCCCCACCCCCCCCCCCCCCCCCCCCCCCACATAAACACAACCTAAAAACCAAAAACTTAACTAGACAAAACGAAAAAAAACAACACAAAAAAGTAAAAACAAACGGACTGCAGGCGAGCCGCTGCTGCCAGGGCAGCGCCGCCACTTCCGGATCTAACGGTCCCAACCCAAAACTTCACCGATCCATGTCATCCAGAGATGCAACCTGACCCGCTGAGTTACTCCAGCATTTTGGGGGGTTTTTGGTAACCAATATCTGCAGTTCCTTGTGTCTCTAGGTTACACCCTATTGCAAACATAGAAACATAGAAAATAGGTGCAGGAGTAGGCCATTCGGCCCTTCGAGCCTGCACCGCCATTCAATATGATCATGGCTGATCATCCAACTCAGTAACATGTACCTGCTTTCTCTTCATACCCCCTGATCCCTTTATCCACAAGAACCACATATAACTCCCTCTTAAATATAGTCAATGAACTGGCTTCAACTACCTTCTGTGGCAGAGAATTCCACAGATTCACCACTCTCTGTGTAAAAAGGACCTTGAATTCTAGTTTTGTTTTAACTGCATATTTATGAAGCAAATTGGTGAGTGGTATATTCAGCAGATGTTGGTGTGGCACTGAGGTGGTTAAAATAATCAAAATGTTTGCTTTAGATTGGAGCGTGAGAGGACCCAAACCTTGGTTTTAATGCTTTAGTATTTTGCCTAGATGGTTCCAGTGTAATCTGTGTAAAGTGGTGGCAACCCAGTGGGGACTCCAGTAATCACTATTATTATGCTCTAACTGAAGAACTCATTACAAAAGGCAAGCAACTAATATGCATTTGTGCATAACAAAGCAATGTCATGTATAGCAATGTCTCATTATTTTCACTTTAGTCATTGTAGACTCTTCAAATTCAGTATGAAAGTTATCGGCAGGAGCATCTGGCAATAGATTTTAGAAATGTCTGAGGCCTTCACTTGACTTTCACATTTATCATTAAGCTAAACATTTGAACTGCCTATTTACAAATTACTCCCACTATTTCAATACATTTTATTAAAATGAGCTTGCAAAATTTGTTCATAAGAGAACACACACCAAGTAAAAAGCTGTTAATGGTGAGGCTGTTAAACAACTAATTAGCCAAACATCACATTAACGCTACTGAACTGAAACACTGCTTGTGTTTTTCTGATACATACTGTTTGTTGGGGTAAGGTTTCCCACTAGTATTGTTGATGCACAAGGCGCCCAATCTGACTAGGTTGTGTGCAGCGGCAGACATTAATCTAACAATCAATGATTTTAACTGTATCTACTCTCATACATTAAAACAATATGTCAAATGAGGAAGTGACTGATTTACAATGCAAAGCACTGTCAGTGTCATCGGGATCACCATGTCCAGACTTGTTAGTACACAGCAATGTATCCATATATAATGATACGCTTCACTACTCCTGCTCTTTGTAAATAAAAAGTTTAAAAATGTAATGGGGATCAAAAATAATAATCGGGTATGAGTACTTTATCAATATACAAAGCTCAATGAATGAATGAATAAGCTTATTGGCCAAGTATTCACATACAAGGAATTTGCCTTGGTGCACCACCCACAAGTGACAACATGACATACAGTGAAAGTTAGGAATGACACATAAAACATTAAACATTAATAATAAAACATTATTGATTAAACATGTGAATTAAATAAAATACCAGAGCAAAACGAGGCTACAGATTTGTGGTTATTGAGTTGAGCTACCACACGTGGGGATAAAAGCTGTTTTTATGTCTGGCTGTGGCAGCTTTGTCAGTCCGGAGTTGCCTGCCAGAGGAAAGTGATTCAAAGAGTTTGTGGCCAGGGTGAGAGGGTTCAGAGATGATCTTACCCGCTCGCTTCCTGGCCCTTGCAGTGTACAGTTCATCAATGGAGGGAAGGTTGCAGCCAATAACCATCTCAGCTGATCGGACGATTCGCTGCAGCCTCCAGGTGTCGTGCTTGGTGGTTGTGCCAAACCAGACCATGATGGAGAAGGTGAGAACAGACTCTGCAATGGCCGTATAGAATGGAACCATCATTGCCTGTGGCAGATTGTGCTTCCTCAGTTGCTGCAGGAAGTACATACTCTGTGGTGCCTTTTTGACTGTGGAGTTGATGGTATCCCCCCCATTTAAGGTCCTTGGAGATGATGGTTCCCATGAAAAAAGACGCCACAGATGTGACTGTGGTGTTGTTGATGGTGAGTGGGGGGAGGGGAGGGGGAGCTCTCCTAAAGTCTACAATCAATTCCACTGTCTTAAGAGCATTGAGCTCCAGGTTGTTGCGATGGCACCAGGACGCCAGCTGTGACACTTCCTGTCTGTAGGCAGATTCCTCCCCATCCTGGATCAGTCCAATCAGGGTAGTGTCGTCCACAAACATGAGAAGCTTGACAGAGAAGTCAGTGGAGTTGCAGTCGTTGGTGTAGAGAGACTAGAGGGGAGGGAAGAGTTTGCAGCCTTGCAGTGCTCCTATGCTGAGGGTTTGCATGTCTGAGATGTGCTTTCCCAGCCCCACATGCTGCTTCCTGTCTGTGGGGGCAGGGGGGCTGTGGGTGGTGGGGGGGGGGGAGAGGAGAGGATGGTGTGGGGGGGGGTTGTCTGTGTGGGGGGGGGGTTATTGTGTGTGTGGGGGGGGATTGTGTGGGGGGTGTTTGTGTGGGGGGGACTGGGTGTGTGTGGGAGGGAGTGGGTTTGTGGGGGCGGGCTGTTGTGTGGGGGGGAGGAGGTGGCATCACGGGGGAGGGGGGAGGAGCCAGCGAGGGGGACCAGATGGGTAGTGGCTGGAATTGACGGTGCGATGGGGACTCACAGCGGGCGCTGGTCATTCTGCTCTGCTGGGATCAGAGTCTCCACTTTCTTTGGCAACATCTCCGACGCTGGGCTGGGTCTCGGACTCTGGGCTGGACTGGGCAGGGTCTCCTATGCTGGGCTGCTTGGTGTCCCTCCTAAAGTCCGGTTGGAAACCTCCGCCGGCCATCCTCCGCTCCAGTAAAGATGCGATGGCACAGGAAGGGGCGGACTGTCCCGAGGAAGAGACTAAGCTGCGCGGCGCTGACTGGCAGGAGAAGAGATCGACCTGCGCACGCGTTTTTAAAGATTTTTAAACCTCGCTAACTTTTACGACATTCAACCGATCGGAAGAAACTTGGTGCATTCGCAGCATGGGAGAATGGTGGGTGAACGTTAAAAAAACATAGCGCTTTCGTGAACCGTTTTTGCACAAATAGAAAGATTGCCAAACCGGAAGATAACAAGATCAGAGTTTTAGAGATGGATGGATGGATGGATGAGAAATTATGTTTTGCAGCACAGTGGGGGTGGGGTAATTGGGTGTGAAGTGGTGATTGGAGAGGTGTGGGTGGGAAAGGGTCCATTCTTTTCAGACTGGAGTCTTGTTTTAAGCAGGTGTGAAGTGGTGATTGGGGAGGAGTGGGTGTAGAAGCGTCCAGTCTTTGCAGACTGGGGGTACACAAAATTGCTGGAGAAACTCAGCGGGTGCAGCAGCATCTGTGGAGCGAAGGAAATAGGCGACGTTTCGGGCCGAAACCCTTCTTCAGACTGATGGGGGGGTGGGGGGGAGAAGGAAGGAAAAGGGGAGGAGGAGGAGCCCGAGGGCGGGCGGATGGGAGGAGACAGCTAGAGGGTTGAGAAAGGGGAGGAGACAGCAAGGACTAGCAAAATTGGGAGAATTCAATGTTAATGCCATCCGGACGCAAGGTCCCCAGACGGAATATGAGGTGCTGTTCCTCCAATTTCCGCTGTTGCTCACTCTGGCAATGGAGGAGACCCAGGACAGAGAGGTCGGATTGGGAATGGGAGGGGGAGTTGAAGTGCTGAGCCACCGGGAGGTCAGGTTGGTTATTGCGGACTGAGCGGAGGTGTTCGGCGAAACGATCGCCCAACCTTCGCTTAGTCTCCCCGATGTAAATCAGCTGACATCTAGAGCAGCGGATGCAGTAGATGAGGTTGGAGAAGATACAGGTGAACCTTTGTCGCACCTGGAACGACTGCTTGGGTCCTTGAATGGAGTCGATGGGGGAGGTGAAGGGACAGGTGTTGCATTTCTTGCGGTTGCAACGGAAAGTGCCCGGGGAGGGGGTGGTGCGGGAGGGAAGGGAAGAATTGACGAGGGAGTTGCGGAGGGAGCGGTCTTTGCGGAAGGCAGACATGGGGGGAGATGAGAAGATGTGGCGAGTGGTGGGGTCACATTGGAGGTGGCGGAAATGGCGGAGGATTATGTGTTGTATTTGCCGGCTGGTGGGGTGAAAGGTGAGGACCAGAGGGACTCTGCCCTTGTTGCGAGTGCGGGGATGGGGAGAGAGAGCAGTGTTACGGGGTATGGATGAGACCCTGGTGTGAGCTTCATCTATGATGGCGGAGGGGAATCCCCGTTCCCTGAAGAACGAGGACATTTCCGATGCCCTGGTATGGAATGTCTCATCCTGGGAACAGATGCGGCGTAGGCGGAGGAATTGGGAGTAGGGGGTGGAGTCTTTACAGGGGGCAGGGTGGGAAGACGTGTAGTCCAGATAGCCATGTGAGTCAGTGGGTTTGTAATGTATGTCGGTCAGGAGTCTGTCCCCTGCGATGGAGATGGTGAGGTCAAGGAATGGTAGGGAAGTGTCAGAAATGGTCCAGGTGTATTGGAGTGCCGGATGGAAGTTGGTGGTGAAGTGGATGAAGTCAGTCAGTTGTGTGTGGGTGCAGGAGGTGGCCCCAATGCAGTCGTCAATGTAACGGAGGTAGAGGTCGGGGATGGGGCCCTGGTACGTCTCGAACAAGGATTGTTCAACGTACCCGACAAGGAGGCAGGCGTAGCTGGGGCCCATGCGTGTGCCCATAGGGGTCTGGGGTCTGGCTGTGTTGGTTGGGGAGGGAGGAAGGAGGTATGATTATAACAGTTTTTTTAATGTATTTAAACAAACAATAACCATAAATGTAGTTTCATAACTGACAACTGTCAGGAAACATGAAAACCATCTAAAAGATCATCTTGGATGGTCATGTGAAAAGGAAAATACTAGTGGGGCCAAGTGTAGGGTCCTTACAGGCAAAGACAGAGGGATTTATAATGTGGAATGAGCAAATAGCAGAAGAACTTAACAAATTTGTTTTTGACCTAATAGAATAGGTCACGACAGATGTTCCAGTGCAAGTGAGAAAATTTAAAAAAATACGGCAAAAAGGTTTAATGAGCCTGAAAATCCCAAGTGCCTGACATCTACATTTAAGAGTTTTGAAAAAAAGATGGCGATAGAGATCGTTGTTGTTCTGGGCAGCCGCTTCCTGAGTCCGATAGATAGCCACTCGGATTCATACTAAATCTTTTCCCCCTCGCTTTAAACCATGTCCTCTAGTTCTCGAATCCCCTACTCTGGGTAAAAGACCTTCTCTATGAAATTAGTTGATTTTGAGAAGCCTTTTGAAAAAGTCACACAGAAGAGACTGGTGAATAAGGATAGAACAGATGGAATTGGGACTTGGATGCTAGAGTGGATTTACAGTCAAATAACGGATTAAAAAACAAAAGTTGAAATAAACAGCAGCTGGTGATTAGTGGGGATCCAACCTATTCACTATCAGCACACATATTCCCATGGTGGTAGAATGTAAGCGTTGAAATAAATTGTTGAGAAAGTTTTTTTTCCCAGTGTGCATTTTTTATGGAACAATCTTTATTATCTTGTGGTTTCCGTTCCAAGTAAGAGTAAGAAGTTTAATTATACTGTAGATCTTCAGCATCGTGCAAGTTTACGCCACACCAATTAAAATGACCAATTAAAATGACCAATTAAAATGACCAATTAAAATGACCAATTAAAATGGACGATACTATAAAACAGGCAAGTATCATCATAACAGTAAATTTCGAGGTTTAACGTTTTTTTAATGTAATCCAATTTTGTGTCATCATCTTAAGCCTGGAGATTTTGTCTGCTGTCTCCTTCCATTTAATGGAGCAATTGCACAAAGAATGGTTTATTTGTACATTTGCAACAGTGCTATGTCTCACAGTTCAGAATACCGCATAGACAGAATAATATCATTTTTTTAATTGCAGGATAAATATTTAACGCTATCCATATTTTCTCTGATGTGTATGCCATACAAAACAAAATCTGGAATCTCCCTTTTACAACTTGGTTATAGATTTGATCAGAACAAACCAATTGTGCTGCCAATTCAGTCTGGTGAAATACAGTGAAAAAGCCTGCTGTTTCTCTGTGGTTTTCCTGCCAGGCAATGTAATAACATACCCAGCGGTTAGAAATCTTTGACATTATTCAATCAACGAACCTTTTATCAAATACCTATTGTCTCTGAGGTGTCCCACACCACATCCCTTTCACAGCCTTCTTTTTGTTTCGTTGACCACAACTGATTGATTGTCGTGCCCTAGAATTGAGTTCCATCCCAATATCATTTTAATCTCTTCCTGTCTCTCTGGGAATGAGTTTTTATCTTTCATTTACCATCCTCACTTAACTTCACACCACAGAACTAATCAACTTTAAAATGGGATTGTTAGAAGGGTCTTCATTTTAAGCACTTGCTATCCACTGCTCGCTGAACTCTCTTTATATGTCCTACACTTAAACCAAGATTTCATCAACCACCCACACGCATTATCTGCTTGTCGTGGTTATTCTCACTTGCGAAATCAATTATGTAATTTGGTTACATATATATGGGAAATGAGAAATAAATAAAGACAGGCATGAAATGAGAATGGACAAAGGCAGATATAAAGTTAAGGCTGTGGTAAATAGATTTCAGTTCCATATATTTTTAATATTCTAGTAGCCTGTTTGATTTTGGCACTAGAGCAACAGCACAGTTTCTTACATTGAGAATGTAGGTTAAGTATTAAGTATTGAGGCTCAGATGGTTGAAAGGGGGGGGGGGAGTAAATTGGGGTGTTTGCAACATGTGATGAGTGTATGCTGTTCTAGGTGATGTTGGCAGCACCTAACATTAGTCTGAAGTCTGAAGAAGGGTCTTGACCTGACACGTCACCCATTCCTTCTATCCAGAGATGCTGCCTGTCCCGCTGAGTTACTCCAGCATGTTGTGTCTATCTTCAGTTTAAACCAGCATCTGCAGTTCCTTCCAACACCTAATAGTTACTTGCTGCTGTTAGGAATGTTTTCACCAGCCATTGTGAACACGTTTATCCCCTCATCGCAACACATTAGATCCAACTTTGTAATGTGCTGATAGGCGTTCAAGTCCTCAAGGAGGAGTGGTGTTGTGGCTGTGGCTGTGGCATGGAAGGTTTGACAAGCAGATGGTAACTGATCAGGCAACACGTGACACAAAACAGGAATGAGTGGGTGCCAGAGTTTACCAATGCTGCACTGGTGCTCTTTGTATTAAGCTGGAGAGCGATGTCCTATATTGACAGGGAATAGGAGAACTTCTAGATTTGTAGTGAAAAGACAAGGGGAAGAGTCAACTGTTGAGGCCTGAGATTTGGGATGCAGTGCCACAGGAAGTCCAATGACTTCACACCAGTGAATAGGTCAAGCATCTTCAAATGCTACATTCTATCATCTTGTGAGTCTTATCCTTCCAACTGTAGTACATCCCCACCACTTACACATGAACTATCTCCACTATTTGGGACATGGATCTAACTCTTGTGGATGCTTGATCTCAGCAGTATGTTGTGCTGCCTCTTGACTGGATCCCCTGGATCCTAGTGCTACTCTCCCACCCGCCTTGATACTGACCCTGCAGGGTCCTGGTGCCTTCCCCCTATACCAATCATGCCATTTCTCCTACCCCCACCCCTACACCTCAAAATAAATGTCTGAAGAAAGATCCTGACCCAATATATCACCGATCCATGTTCTCCAGAGATGCTGTCTGACAGAGATGCTGAGTTACTCCAGCATTTAGTGTCTTTTGCTCAAGATTTTAGTGTCTGCATTTGCTTGTGTCTAGTATGTAATTTGTGTTACTCCATCTCTGTCAAAACTAATCCCATTGATTAAAAGAGGAATCAATATTACCTTGGTTGACACAAAGTGCTGGAGTAACTCAGTGGGACAGGCAGCATCTCTGGAGAGAAGGAATGGGTGATGTTTCGGGTCGAGACCCTTCTTCAGAATGATGGTCTCGACCTGAAACATCATCCATTCCTTCTCTGCAGCGATGCTGCCTGTCCCGCTGAGTTGCTCCAGCATTTTGTGTCTACCTTCGATTTAAACCAGCATCTGCAGTTCTTTCCTGCACATCATTATTGCCTTGTTAGGGTAGAGGGTTACATGAAGAGAATGGGGGAAGAAGGCTCTTCTGAATATGGATAAATAGGTTTAATGGCCTGTTTCATTGTTTTACAATTTACCATCTGCTACGCACCTGATGCAGTAACATACGCTAGACCCTGGAATGGGGGAGCAAGGTAATCAATGTACAATTACAATTTGCTCAATGCAGTGGAACATTTTCTATTCTGAAATGTGGTTCTATTTCTATAATTTCATGTGAAATTCAGAAAAGCAAACAATGAAAGCCACCACTATATAACGCATTTAGCTGCCAATTGTGGATCAATTCTTACATCGTGTGTGGTGCTGTGGGAGAAATACATGAATATGTGCAGGAAATGGGTTGGGAACACAAGCAGCTAATATTCTAGGCACTGACACTGCATGGGAACCAGAGAGATGTAGTAACAGTAATCTTCACAAAAAGGGATTTGACCACAGCTGCTAAAAATGTTTATAGGGATAAATTAGAACAGACTGAAATTTCCTTGGGAATAATTTCTTATCTGATGATGTACTGTTTGTAGATGGTTGGCAACGATGCTATTTCACCAACGCTTCAGGGTTGGATCAGAAACAACTCTGAGGAATATTTAGAATAAAAAATTTGAAATTGTTGAACATAGTGTTATATCCAGAAGGCTCTGATGTTCCCCATCACAATCTGTTGTGCTGTTCCTCAAGTTTATATCGAGCTTTACCATCACAGGGGAGCCAAAACAGATCACTCAACCTTGCGACACTTGACTCGTCCACTCTACTGGAGAATATCTCTCTGCCCCATAGTGCTGCTGACACCAAACAATGAATATAATCGAGACACAAGACACTGCAGATGCTGGAGTAACTCCGCGATCAGGCAACGTCTGGGGAGGAAATGAACAGGCAGATTAACTGGAGAATATGAAGCTGGAAAAGAGCGGTGGGGGCGTTACAAAGCCTGGGAAGTAATAGATGGATTAAGGTGAGGGGGGGGGGGGGGGGGGGGGGGGGAGGAATGATTAGAGGATAAATGAGTAAGTGACAAAGGTTAGAGGTGAAAAAGGGACAAAAAAGTTTCAGATGAGAGGAGAGGAGTGAAATTTAAAGCCGGAAAGCGGAACGTGGGTGAAAGGGATGAGAGGGCAGGAAAAATGGGAACAATGGTGTATCTGGGATGGGGGGAATGTATAAAGGAGCAGGGTGACTGGCTGGAGGGGAAGGGGCGAGGAGGGTGGAAGATGGCGGGAGACATGGGAGCTCACCAGTGTGTGGCGAGGGTGCAGAAAACTAAAGAGCAGGAGGGGTGGGGGGGGGGTATATTACTTGAAGTTGGAGAATTCAATGTTAATACTGTTAGGTTGTTTGCTTCCCAAGTGGAATGTGAGGTGCTGTTCTTCCAGTTTGTGTGTGTGTGTGTGTCCTCATTCTGACAAAGGAAGAGGCCAAGGACAGAAAGGTCAGTATGGTAATGGGAAGGGGAGTTAAAATGGTTAGCAACTGGGAGATCCAGCTGGCCTTGTGGACCCTGCACAAGCGTTCAATGAAAACATTACAGCTAAGTTCCCTGGTTTCAACCTTACCTGAAGATGGTGGGATGCCCTGAACAGTATCTACATAGGCCATGTTTGTCAACCTCTCCACAAGTGGAAGATGCCAGATAAGCCAAAGTTTGACTGTGGCCATGTATCCCAAACCATTGTCATATCAGATTAACTTGTTCATTAGATCTACTGCAGGAGGCACCTCATTTCTCCGCTTGGCACCTTGTGTTACCATGTGCATGAATACAGCGCATTACCAATCATTGCAGAAATATGAAATCTAAAATCATCATGTGCAGTAGTTGTTCCCGTGGTGTAATGTGTGCCAGAGGTCAAATGCGTTCTCCACTCTGGTTCTTGGGAGATGGAGGTGGAAATAAAATCAATACCTGCAATTACAATCAGCTCAGCGCTGTGGAGAATTCCTCTATTTCCAGTTCAGCAATCTTTCTTTACATTAGTTCCATCAGCCATTAAGTTATAGAGGTAATTACTCTCCCAATGTCTGTGATGTGTAAAATGAAGGGTGCAACGATAAATAAACCATCCTCGGGCTGACCCAGATTTTCAGTATCTTTTTCACTCTGTTTTATTCCATGCGGATTTCTGGTAGAAACAAGCATTAAGCCAAAACCAATTAAAAAAGAAAACCCTGCAATCCTGTTTCTTCATGGAATATCCCAAGGGGCATTGCAGCCAGTGAAGCTCTTGTTAAAATGTACTCTGTCTGTATTGTAATGTAATGTAGACCTAAGAAGGAAATTAGGAGGACAAAATGGGGACATGAGATATCGCTGGCAGAAAAAGTAAAGATTCTCTATTATGAGTAAATGTATAATCAGGAAGAATGCAGATTTCTTTAAAAATCAGTGTGGTCATTTATGTTTGGAGTAGCAGGAGATGAGCCTTGTCTTAAATGAATACTACTTTCCTGTATTTACTGTGGAGAAGGTCACGGAAGTGAGTGAGTTCAGGAAAGATATCAACGATGTCCTGAGGCATATCAACATTATGAATGTAGAGTTGTTGCTAGTTTTGAAGTGCATAAAGATGGATAGGTCCCTGGGCCTTGACCATGTGATTGCTATGAAGTACAGCAGGAGGCTACTAAGGCTCAGGCTGAGATTTTTTTTTTTTTTGTAGCTGTGGGTAAGAAATGAGAAGACTGGTCGATAGCTAATATTATAACTTTATTTTTAGAAAGGCTATGAGTTCTGGCCAAGGAACAACAGGCCAATGAGCTTTACATCAGTGGTGGGGGAAAGTTACTGGAAGGGGTACTGAAGGAGAATTTATTTGCATTTTAAAAGGCAAGGACCAATTAGGAATAATCATCATGGTTTGTGGAAAATCATGTCTCAAAGTTTATTGAGTTTTTCTAAGTGGTAACCAAGAAGCTTGATGAAGACATTGTGGTGGAAATTGTTTAAGAGACTTTGACAAGGCCCTATATGGTAGGCCGGTCTGGAAAGTTTGAATACATGGGATCCGAAGTGAGATTGCAAACTGGATACAAAATTAGCTGATGGTAGGAGGAAAGAGAATGATATTGGAGAAACAAGAAACTGTAGATGCTAGTTTACCAAAAAAAATGACACAGTGCTGAAGTAATTCAGCAGTTCAGGCAGCATTGCTAGATAACATGGTTAGGGCAGGGAGAGGGGGGGGGGCGAAGAGAAAGCTGGAAGAGAGGAGGGGCAGGACAAAGTGTGGAAGGTAATAGGTGTACACAGTCGAGGCGAGGGTGGACGGAGTTTATAAAATATGAGGGTCTAGATTGGGTACATTATCAGTGGGTTTTTTTCCCTGGGTAGGGCAAAGGTTCAAGGTGAAAGAATTAAAGGGGATCAGGGAGGCAAATTGTTTCACGATTATCTGTTAGAGGAGGTAGTGGAGGCAGGTATAATTACAATATTTAAAAGACATTTGACAGGTACATGCAGATACATGGATAGGAAAGGTTGAGAGGGATTTAGGCCAAAAGCAGAATTGTGCCAAAGGGCTTGTTTCCATGCTGTGTAGCTCTATGAAGTGAAGAATGGCACCAGACATGAGTGCAGCAAACTCCTTCGATTTGCAGTGACAATGACTTCAAGATCAGCTTTAAGGACTAAATATTGATTTGGGTTCGCTTGCTCCTCTTCAAAATAGAGCTTGGGAACTTTCATGGCCCTTGTTTTGGTCATTGATCCCAGAACTAACCTTCAACAGTGCAGCACTCCCTCAGTTCAATGTATACTGAGTGTGTACTGATGTCTCTGTAGTGTACATGGATTGAAGTACATTTTTGTCTGCTTTTTAAGCAACTTGCTAGTGTTCTTACTGTTTTGGTATGATATTTTCGATAATTGTTGGGAGGACAAGGCTTGTTCCCGTTCTAGCTTCTTCCTTGTGCCCATCCCCATATTTCCCCTGAAAAGGTGATGATCAACCATGACCATTAGAGGTAAGATACTGGATGTGACTTGCAGCAATTTGGCCAAGCAAGTGTGAAGAAACAACAATGCCTGCCCGGATAGTTGTCTTTGAGGACAGCCTGATGTTAGTGTTTCCATGTGTTTGCTGCCATTGGCACTTGTGGCTGTGTTGTCTTAGATACATTGCTGTCTTATCTACTGCATCTCTTGGACATTTCACCCTGTGTCCTAGTGGTGTAGAGATTAGATATTTACGGTAATAATGCCAGTCCCAATAATGCCAGTCCCAATAATCACAAGACCATCAGATCATAAGTGACAGGAGCAGAATTAGGCCATTCGGCCCATCGTCTACTCCACCATTCAATCATGGCTGATCTATCTCTCCCTCCTAACCCCATTCTCCTGCCTCTTCCCCATAACCTTGGGAAATTATTATTCACATAATAAAGGAAACAATTCTGGTAAAAATGTATGATTTTAAAATATGTCTTTGTTGAGAACACAATTATCTTCACAGAATTATACAGAATACCAAAACATAATTAGAGTAATAAATTGAAGTTTTATTTTATTTATACAAAAAAAACACTCATTGTAAGAGAACTGATAAACTACTAAAAGTTACGTTATAAATTCTGGAGAAACGACTCTTGCATTTGATTGCTGATGAATAGCAATATCTGTTTTTGATCATTTTTGGTGTAGAAAAACAAACCTTTAACTATCTACTATTTATAATTTCCTCCTTAAAATGCTTGTGTTTTAGAAAAGAAGCTCTGCCAGGTAAACACTCGGGAATATTGCTAATTATAAGCAAGCAAGTTGTTTCTTGTTAGGATTGAGTTGCATATAAAGTTTACTTCCTTTATGAGTATTAAGTGATACCACAAAAAAACAAATAATGGGAATGCTGGAAATCCAAAATAAAAAGAGAAAATGCTGCAAAACTGAATATTCGGCAATTTCAATGAAGAGAGAACTGTTAATGTTTTGGATCCAATGACTTTCATCACTTTTGAAACCTTGACTCAGTCTTTCGTAGGCAGATGCTGCCTTACCAATCATTTGGTATTTACTGCATTTATTAACGCAAAACCGGTATTGCCTTTAGATAGAGTTCAGGAGAACAATGACTACATTGATTATTGGCCATATTCTTCAGCGTTTGGCTGCTGAGCTGCTACTGACGATGCCTGCAGTTGCTCCTCAAAGTATAGAAGTTGATCAACTTCAAAGCAGTTGCTTGGTTTGGCACCCAACCTCTCCAGGTTCTCCATGACTTCTGCTTCCTTGATGTACTCTCTCCGTGCTGCCTTCAGATAGTCATAAACTCTTTGGAACACATCTGCTTCCAGCTTTTGAATTGCTGCCCTACGATACAAATACATTGAAACCAGATGAAGAATACGCTGCACTTTTGGATAAACATTCATAGTATTAATATTACAAAGACTGCTATAAATGGGATAATAACTTTTTTTATAAAAGCAATGAATTCGACACAAACAAGCCCTTCACAACCATGGTTATGCCAAGACTAATCCCATTTACCTGCTTTAGATCTGTTCCCTTCTTTGCCTTGTCTATTGAAATTCCAGCCTAAATGCCTCTTCAACATTTTATCTAATTCTACCACCACCTCTGGCAATGCAATCTGGATAACAACCATTCTGTGTTTTAAAGAAAACTTTACACTCAGATTCCTTTGAAACGTTTTCCTCTCGCTTTAAACCCATGCCCTCTTGTTGTGTTATACCTACCAGGGGAAAAAGATTCTGCCCTGTCTATGTCTCTTATTTTATATACCTCCATCAGATCACCCCTCAACCTCCGTTTCCAGATAAACCAAATCCAACATAGCCAATCTCTCTGCATAACTCCAATCCAGGCAAACCTCTACTGCATTCTCTCTACACATTTACATCCATTAGCTTGCTGACTAGAATTTCTACACCTTCCTGTGTGCTTGGGTGGCTACTTTCATGGACTCTGCACTTGTATTCCAGGGCTCTTTCTTTATTAACACTTCATAGTGGCCTGCCATTTACTATCCCTGTTTACTACATCATTACTCTGAATGACCTTCCAAAATGCATGACCCCGCACTTACAGAATCAGTGTCATACACAGTGGAAACAGGGCCTTCAGCCCAACTTGCCCATGCCGACCAACATGCCCCATCTAAACGTGTCTCACCTACCTGTTGACCCATATTCCTTTAAACCTACCCTATCCATGCACCTGAGTAAATGTTTCTTAAACATTGCGATAGTACCTGCCTTAACTAACTCCGGCAGCTTGTTCCATACACCCACCGCACTTTGAATAAAAAAAAGTTACCCCTCAGGTGGGATGTAAGCAGAAGCCTCCACGTGGTGCATCCCAGGCAATGCTGACGACAGAAACTGTACCACAGTGACTGACTGAAGTAGCCAATTCTGCAACCACCGACCGTCAACCGTCACCGACCGACCGGAAAGACGTGATATAGAAGATGGCCGGACACGAGGAAGAAGACCCCTCAGGTTTTCATTAAATCTTTCCCCCCTCTCCCTAAACCCATGTCCTCTGGTTATCAATTCCACTACGCTGGACAAAAGAAGTGCATATACCTGATCTATTCCTCTCATGATTTTGTACACCTCGAAAAGATCACCCCTCATTCTCCTGCGCTCCAAGGAATAAAGCCCTAGCCTGCTCAAGCTCTCCCTATAGCTCAGTCCCTTGAGTCCTGGTGAACCTTCTCTGAACCCTTTCAAGGCTGGGATTAAATTCCATCGACCAACGTTCCATATGATCTATTGCTGAAGTCAGACAAACTTTCGCATTATCTACAACCCCACCAAATTCTGTCACCTGGGAGCTTACTTATCATACCTCCTACATTTGTATCCAGGCTATTCATAAATAGTATAAACAACAAAGGCCACAGCACTGATCTTTATTTGCTTTCCAAAAATTTAATTAGGAATAATTAGGAATACTTTAACAAATTGCAGTTAGAACAGATTTCAATCACCCAGATGATTTAACTTCAAATAAACTCCAGTTTGAATTAAGTTAAATCTACCTAATACTGGATCCAAATTGGCATTTGAATGAGCTGCAACATCCATACACCCTGACTTACAGTATTTCTACATGTTTAATGATTTGATTTATTCATTTAAGCATCACTGTTGTGGCATATCTAAGTATAAGATATCAATGAAGTCCAAAATAAATAACTGCATTATATTTTAACAAGTCATTCAGCTAAATATATTGGTGTTTATGCTAGATTTGAACTTTTCCCCATCCTTTCTCATCTAGTCGCATTTCTATATCCTATTTCAATTTCACTTCGCTGATCGAGTTCCCTACTAAATACCGTAAACCCATGTTTTAATATAAGGTTTTTATAACGGACCTGTTTATGACGCCACTTCCGCCATTCGCAACACCACCAGCGCCCCAACTGTGCCTGCTGATGCCCCCTGGCCCAGTGCCCCAACTGTGCCTGCTGATGCCCCCTGGCCCAGTGCCCCAACTGTGCCTGCTGATGCCCCCTGGCCCAGTGCCCCACCTGTGCCTGCTGATGCCCCCTGGCCACACTTGTCACCATCCCGGCCGTTTCCATGCCACTGCTGCTGCCACCGAAACTTCCAGGGCCAACCCTTACCTGCGCCTCATCCGCCAGCAGGTTGCGACAAATGACTCTGCTGATCCTTGCCTCTCCCCCGGCTGACAGCAGCCTGGGGCTGTAGAGTTACCTGGATTCCAGGCCCAGTTCCGGATCCAGTCTGAAGGAGTGTCCTGATCTGAAACGTCACCTATCCATGTTCTCCACAGATGCTGCCTGACCTGCTGAGTTACTCCAACACTCATTGTCCTTTTGTGTATTAATCAGCAACTGAAGTTATTTGTTTCTACTACTTATACAATTATAAAACATTATTTGGTTATAGTGGACAATCAACAATAGCGGCCACCATTCCTCCTCCTATGGTCCGTTATAAGGAGGGTTTACTGTATATTTACACACTTGCCTCAACTTGTTTCCTTCAGTAGAAATATTCACTTTGTTTTATTTTACAATTTTTTCTAAATACCTTGAAGTCACTCCCCACCTTTCCCAATAAATATCTTGCACTATCTTCCTCCATGGATATGCCAATATCTCAGTTTCAAATTTATCTCTCATTCAGCAGATTACCCTAATCCATTTACTCCCAAACTGCTTCTCCCCCTCACGTCGGACCTCTGGCAGTTCTCCTTGTAACTGCAGGAGGTTTGACACTTATTCCTGTACCACCTCCCTCACCAATTTCCAGTGAGCCAAACAGCCCTTCAGGTGGTGCACAGATTTGCATGTTCTTACTTATCAAGTTCCATCATTGTGAGCTTTTGAGTAATTGCTGATCATTCTCCAGCAGCTGGTTCCACCTTCACCCTCCCTTCCCCTCACCTGGATCCATCTCCCTTTTTTTGTCTGCCTCCTTTCATTCTCTACCTGCCTTGAATCCCGACTCCACCCTTTCTCCTCCCCTACCAGGCTCCACCTGCCCTTCATCCTTCACCTCTCTTTGGTCCACCAATCTTGTGCCTTGTACGGTAAGACATTCATATTTGTAACACGTTGACCTCCCTGCCCTAGATATAATAGCCAGCATCCCATTATTCTCTCCTTTTTGTGTTTCATGCATAATGGCTAACATCCTGGACTTTGTGCCTTCCCTCATAATGGGAACCATTGTGCGGGGATGTTCTTTATGTTTAAATCTCTTATTAATGTTATGTCTGTATTCTTTCTTTATGTGCTGCATTGGCAAGAAGCATTTCACTACACCTAGGTGTATGTGACCATTAAATAACCTTTGAACCTTTGACTTCCTACTGCACTGCAGCATTTTGCAGTTTCTCCCTATTTAAATAATATGCTTGTTCTCCTTTCCAAAATGAACAACTTCACATTTTCCCATATTACACTCCATTTGCCAACTTTTTGCCCACCAACCTAACCTATTAATATCTCTCCCTACTCTGTTTGCATCCTCTTCAAATCCAGTCTTCCCATCCATCTGACAACCATACATTTCCGCACTTCCTCCAAGCAATTAATAAATATAAACAGCTAGGGTACCATCACTGATTCCTATGGTATCCTTCTGGTCACAGATCACCTTATGCCTACTTCCTGCCTCTATCCATGTTCATTCATTACCTCCAATGCCATATGCTATTGTCTTGAGCCTCAACCTTTTTTGAGGCACTTAGTTGATCACCTTCTGGAAATCCAAATATATTAATGTCCTGATTCCCCTCTGGCCACTCTGATTGAAGAATGTTATATTTGTTAAACACAATTTTTACCTTCCTTAGGCCGTGCTAAATCTGCTTGATTCAATTATGATTTTGACTAGCAGCACCATCTTCCTCCATGGATATGCCAATATTTCTGTTTCAAATTTCAAGAGTGCTGCTAGTACTTCCTTAATAGTTCTACATATTCCCATTAAAGACCTTGGTTAATTGACCAATTTTACTAACTTTGTTTCTTTCCTCTTTAAATTGATATGTTACATTGGCAGCTTTTCAATTCTCTGGCATTTCTCCACAATCTAAAGATTGTGGAAGGTGGAAGATTATAACTAATATACTGTCTTTATAAGTTATAGGAGCAGAATTAGGCCATTCGGCGCATCAAGTCTACTCTACCATTCAATCATGGTTGATCTCTTTCCCTCTCAACCCCATTGTCCTGCCTTATCCCCATAACCCCCGACAACTGTACTAATCAAGAATCTGTTAATCTCTGCCTTAAAATATTAATTAACATGGCCTCCACAGCCTTCTGTGGCAATGAATTCCACAAATTCACCACCCTCTGGCTAAAGAAATTCCTCCTCATTCCTTTCTAAAGGTATGTCCTTTTACTCTGAAGCTGTGGCCTCTGATCCTAGACTCTTCTACTCGTGGCAACATTCTCTCTACATTGACTATCTAAGACTTTCATGATTCAATAAGTTTTAATGAGGTACCCCCACATCCTTCTAAACTCCTTTTCCCTTATCGATTTCCCTTATTAATTCTCTGTTAATGATGTTTGTATTTAATTCCAGTACATCATCATTCAGTATTAACAATCTGCTGAAATTATTTTCTAACAAAAAAAAACTGAAGCAAAATATGTTTCACTCCTCTACCATTTCCTTTAAAACCAGAACTAATTCTACCCTCTAAGGGTAGTGGCAATATTTACTTAAGACTTCTCTAGTCCTTTTTATAGAACACATAGGAAACCCTTATTGTTTATTGTTTTTGCATCGTTTTCTAGTTTACCCTAATAGTTTAATTTCTCATCTTCTATATCTAATTTTCATCCTTTGATAGCACCTGAATTTATCTGCCTGCACTAACTTTCACCACCTTATACAATTCCTCCACCAACATAATGACCTTCTTAACTTTCTTGGGTATTTGGTTCATCCCTCCCTTAGAATCCTTCCTCCTTACTAGGGTACAGTTTTGCCGAGTGTCCCGATGCAACATCTGCCTCTATACCTCTTCCCTCGACCCTGTCCAGGGACCCCGACAGTCCTTTCAGGTTAGGCGGAGGTTCACTTGCATCTCCTCCAACCTCATCTACTGTATCCGTTGTTCAAGCTGTGGACTTATACATCGACGAGACCAAACGCTGATTGGTGATAGGAACACATTCGCTCAGCCCGCCTGAACCATCCTGATCTCCCGGTTGTTGGAAACTTTAATTCTCTTTCCCATTCCTACACATACCTTTCTGTCCTCGGTCGCCTCCATTGTCAGAGTGAGGCTAAATGCAAATTGGAGGAACAGCATCTCATATTTCGCTTGGGCAGCAGTGGTATGAATATTGATTTCTCTCACTTCAGGTAGCCCCGGTATTCGCTCTCTATCTATCCCTCCCCCACCTACTAGCATCTCATTTCCACCCTACAACAGCTGGCCTGTTTCCTTTATCGTTGTTACCTTTTTGCAAACCTTTCATTCATTGTTCTTTATCTCTCCACATCACCGTCTATATCTCTCATTTCCCTTATCCCTAACCCGTCTGAAGAAGGGTCTCGACCCGAAACGTCACCCATTCCTTCTCTCCAGAGATGCTGCCTGTCCCGCAGAATTACTCCAGCTTTTTGTGTCTATCTTCAGTTTAAATCAGCATCTGCAGTTCCTTCTAACACATGTCCCGAATTAAATGTTTGCCACTTCTTGCCTACTATCTTTCCTACTCATTTATTGGTTGAGTGCACCGTAGCCACTCTATCCTCATTCCATTCTTATTCTCATTATTTAAGTTAATCACACCTTATTCTCCCTCTCAATTGGAATACATAATTCTATCATATTATGATCACCATATCCTGAGGAATTTATTATATTAACATCATTTATTAAACCTGTCTCATTTCCCATGAGAAGATTCAAGACATCCTGTTCTCCAATTGTCTCCATAATGTATTAACCAGGAAACAATTCCAAATGCATTCCAGAATTAATTCTAATAGCTGCCCTTTCTTCATGATTAAAAACGTCCACATTGATTGCATTTCTCTAGGGGTGGATGGGGAAGAAAGGGGTAGATGGGGAGGGGGTTATGAGGGGGAATGGAGAAGGGGGAGAGGGGGAGGTGGGTCGTTCGCTCACGGCAGCGCACCCGCCCCTCCAGTCGTCGTGCTTCACACACACAACTCCGGCTCCACCCCTCTCTCTCCCAGGGAGTCACGGTGAACAATACACGGAGGGCCGGGCCGGGGGTTGGAGCAACGTTTACAAACATCGGCCTCAGCTCGCACCCGTCCGCCCAGACCCTGGCATCTGCTCTCACCGCTGGCCCTCTCCCTCCCTTCTCTCCTTCCCTTCTATCCCTCGCTTCTCTCCTTCCCTTCTTCCCTCCCTCCCTTCTCTCTCTTTTCCCTTCTCTCATTCGCTCCATCCCTTCTTTCTCCCCTCCCTCCTTTCTCTACTTCCCTCCCTCCCTTCTGTCCTTCCTCCCTCCCTCTCTCCCGCCCTTCTCTCCCTCCCTCCCTCCCTCCCTCCCTTCTCTCCTTCCCTCCCACACACACATCACGCACAGACAACTAACACACACAACTAAGTTAGGATGGGGTAGAAGCCCAAAGGGTAGGATGGGGCTGAAGCCCAAAATTTAATGCCTGGACTGGTTTTTCACCAATGGTTATTGGTTTTCCAGGATCTATTTAATTAAATTTATTTTTTTCATTTTCAGAGGTGATCTACACATTTTGTTTGTTACTTGTAGGCTTGCATGTATGCAATTTTATATTAAAATGTAGCTTAGATCTGTTTGGTCCATTAAGTCGCATGCACTTTTTAAGTGCACATTTTGATTACTTTCCATTCTACCATAGAGATATAATTAAAGTCTATAATAGACTTTAATGATATTTCTATGAATCTACAGACCTTGGCTGGGAACCTGGGGCTCACCAAAATTGTTCCCAATTAGAACCTCCTAAGGCCGGCCCTGAATGTAATGTATTGTGTCAGTCTTCAATGTGTGACCTCTATATTGGAGATCACTCCGGAGTGGGGTGACCTCCGTAATGGAGGGGGAAGGACAATGGAGGACCTGGCTTGTGGGGACCGCCTTGAGGGAGGGGGAGGGGGAGGGGGGGAAGAATAACGGAGGACCCGACGTGGGGGGACCGCTGGGGGAGGGGGGGAGAACAAAAATGTACTTGGCGTAGGATACTGTAACAACGTTAGAGCTCGTTATGTGGCGACTATTGCATGCCTTGGGTATGCAAGCAAAGAATTTCACTATGTACAGTATTCATTCATTTGTTCATTCATTCATTCAGTCTGTCTCAGTGAGTTTCCAGTGCCTCTGTGTTATCAGGCTATTGCTCCAAAATACTTGGCAGAAGTCTCTAGGAACAGCATCTCATCTTTTGTTTCAGCACACTGCAGCCCTCCTGACATAATACCTTGTGTAATAATTTTAGGAAATCCTATTTTTTCTAGAGATGTGCCTACTTTTGCTTCAATATGTTATCTTTGCCTCTGTAAAGTGTTGGTTCTTAAAAGCGATTATTACCTTGACAATGTTGGTCTGCACCCTACCATTTATGTTTCCTCTATACGTTTTGCAACATAAAACACACTCAACTCTGATGAAAGGTCCTTGACCTGAAATGTCAATTTGGTTTCTCCCTGCTGAAAACAGCTTCTTCCCCGCTGTTATGAGCCTAATGAACGGACCTCTCATAAACTGAAGGTGTAGTTCTGATCTCCCAACCTACCTCATTGTGGATCTTGCACTTTTTTATCTGCACTTTCTCTGTAATTGCAATGCCATAACTATGTAACCATATATTTCCCTCTGGAATTTTCACTTTGCGCTACCTGTGTACGTCTATATGATCTGATCACACTCTTGTAACAGGATGACTTGATTGGATAACACGTATATCTTGTTCTGCTGGTGCTATCGTTTTCCTTGTAACCAACACTGTCAAACACTGCCTTCACTAGTTAATTAATTGATTGTGATTTCATTCAAACTACCATGTCGGAAGCACTTTCTAACTAGACTCATTTTTTTGCTTCAAACACACAAAATGAGATGCTAAGAGCTTGCAAGTTTGTTAAGAAACTTTAAATTACTCAGTGACAGGTGCAAATAATTAAAAGGTTTAAAAGGCAATTCAGTAACTGGGGAGTACAGGCTCCAAGATTAAAATATGAATTGATGATTGTATGCATGCACTTCCTTCCTGCATCAGGGGAAGTAAGATCATGAATCACCATTTCCACTGAGCAGTAGCCTTCCCTCCAGGGTAAGGAATACAGAGAGCAATGTTGTGTAGTTCCCCACATCATTGAGATGTAGTGAAGAGGCTGAGGCATCATGCTTTCACACAGGATTTGTAAAGTGTGTGCTCAGCAAGAATCACATGTGCCGGCAATGTTTATAATTGGAGTTGGAACCACTCAGCAGGTCCAGAAACATCAGCGGGGAGTAAAACAGGAAACATTTTGAGTCGAGGATCTTTCAACTAAACTAGAAAAGTGAAAAGATAAGCATCTTTTCAGGAGCACGGAGAGATCAGAGGAAAGGTCCATGACAGTGAGTAGTCCAGCTTTCAAGGCAACAACTTTTTTTCCAAAAACAACAATTGGAGACAGAAAAGATAAATGACACATTGAAACAGAAAAGTATAGTGACATTAGCAGAGAGAGAAAAAAATCAGCTTTAAGAGCCTGTCCCACTAAGGCGATTTTTTTCGGCGACAGCCGGAAAATAGGCTGTCGCCACATGGTCTCGAGGTGACGCCTGTATTGTCGTGTTGGCTCCTCAAGTGTCGTAACTTTTTTCTTGTCGCTGCTGGATTTTGAAATGTTCAAAACCTTTCGGCGACAGTGGGCTTGACGTTGCCTGTCTTCTCCTGTCGTAGGTGCTGTCGTAGGTTGTCGTGGGTTGACGCCAGGTGACGTTGCTTGTCGCCGGGTGCTGACTTCGGTGAATTCCATTGGCAACAACCTTCGTCAACCAGCAACAGGTACCGGCGACTGAATTGTCTTCAGGTGTCGTCGACAGCGTCGTAGCTTGTTGTATCTTGTATCTTGTTAATTCATAGTGAGTTCCAACAGTCGATCATCACTCAGGAGAACAAAAAACTCCTCTTCTCAGACCAGTCCAAGTGAAATTTAATCTAAACCATAATCACAACTTTACACACCATTACTAACCTTGATTTAGATTATCAAAAGAACATTATGAAGGTGTGTTCTCTGCACTTGATGAGAGGTATGCTTGCTGTGGGAACAATGCAATGTGAATTCACAAGGTTGATTCCTGAGATGAGAGGTTTGTGTTATGAAGGGAAGTTAAGATTGGTATGAACATACTGGAGTTTGGAAGAATGTAAGGTGATCATACTTAGACACAGCATGATCTGAGGGGAACTGACAAAGAACATGTTGAATAAGTTGCTGAATCTGGCTGGGTGTCTTGAACAAAGAGCCAAGGGCTCAGGATATGAGATTGTTCATTTAAGAATTAAATGAACATTGAACAGGACAGGAACTGGCCCTGTAGCCAACAATTCCTGTGATTACCATGATACCAAGCTAAACTAATCTCTACCTGCATGTGATCTATATCACTTCATTCCCTGCATATCCAAATGCCCATCCAAAACCCTCTTAAACGAAACAATTCAAATGTATCTGCATCCACCAGCACCCTTGGCAGCACACTCCAGCCCGCACCATTTCCAGTGTAATCAAAAGCAACATCTGCACATCTCCTTTAACATTTTAAAGCTATGCCCTGTAGTTTGTGACACTTTCACCCTGGGAAAAGTTTCTGGCTCTCTCATAATTTTATGGACATCTATCAGGTCTCTGCTCAAACTCCGATGCTCCATAAAAAGCATTCCAAGTTTGGCCAATCTCTCCTGTAATATTATAACTGGCATACCTGTATATAAATACAAGTTGTTGTTTTTCTTGTTATTATGTTCCATCTGTCATCACTGTCAGTGAATATTTTGGTGCAAATTCTATCTGGTGTCTCTTTTTAAGTCAAAAGCCTTAAGTCTTTTTATTGTAACCAGCAGTCAGAAGAAGTAAATTATTCATTTCCAGCCATTATCACATTTAAGACAAGTGCAATCAAAGATTTAATACAAACCTTGACAACAGAGGGCCTGCGACAACAGCAGAATGTTTGATTAGCTCGGGGCAGATATTCAACCTTATGCTGAGCATGCAAAATAGTAATAACTTCATGGAATCCATTTTTGCAGGCAGAGCATAGTGACTTTAGATGGAAGTGGAGCCGCATAATGAAGTAGCTAGTGGAACTGGTGCCTTTCAACTCCAGCGGTCCAGGTTCAATTCTGAGATCGGGTGCTGTACAGTTTGCCCATTCTCCAAGACCACATGGTGTTCCTCAGGGAGGATCGCTTTCCTCCCAGGTCTCAGAAAAGTACAGATTGATGGGTTGATTGGCCACTGTATAGGTCTGAATAGAGTGGAAGTGGAGAGGATGTTTCCACTAGTGGGAGAGTCTAGGACCAGAGGCCATAGCCTCAGAATAAAAGGCCATACCTTTAGGAAGGAGATGAGGAGGAAGTTCTTTAGTCAGAGGGTGGTGAATCTGTGGAATTGAACCTCCACAGCCTCTGTGCAATGTCAATGGATATTTTCAAGGCAGCGATTGATCGATTCTTGATTCGTACAGTTATTAGGGGTTATGGGGAGAAGGCAGGAGAATGGGGTTGAGAGGGAAAGATAGCTCAGCCATGATTGAATGGCAGAGTAGACTTGATGGGACGAATGGTCTAACTCTGCTCTTATTACTTATGAACTGTAAATTGCTCCCACTTTATATATGTGTGATGGAATCTAGAGATTGATGGTAATGTGCGTGAAATAAAAATGGAAATAGGGTTATCAATGGTGATGGGGTCTCTGTGGGCCAAAGGGCTTGTCCAATGTGTATAATTCTATGATTCGATGTATATGCAATACGACAATGCCATCGTAACAGGCACAAAATGGATTTCTACACTAAAAGATTTTAGGATAAGCAATAAGCTAATTGGATAGATTAGCAATCCAAACAACGTGACATAAAATCTGAAATTAAAAAAACAAATGTTGGAAGTATGCAGCAGCATCAAATTTAAGGGCCTGTCCCACTGTACGAGGTAATTCAAGAGCTCTCCCAAGTTAAATAAATCAAACTCGCGGTAAGTACGTAGAATGTACGTAGAGGCTACGTCGGAGCTCGTGGATGTCTCGTAGCGGCTCGTAATGCTAACGGCAGGTACTCGGGAAACGGGGGTACTCGTGAAGTTTTTTCAGCATCGTGAAAAATGTCCACGAGAGCCCCCGAGTACCTACGAACGACTATTACCGTAATTCTCTGAGTTCAAATCAGGGGAAACCCAGGAGAACTCTTGAATTATCTCGTACAGTGGGACAGGCCCTTTAATGTTTCAGGTCAAATTGATCTTGAGGTGATGTTGTAGGCAGCTTGTCTGCATAAGGATACCAGTTACAGTAAATGTCCACATTAGATAATACAATTGATATATTGTACAGTGATCCTGCGAGAGAGAGAGAGAGAAATCCAGAGACGGAAAAGATTGTCACTGCTTGTTAGCAGGAGAGTCTCGTTCAAGATTAACAAGCTACCCAATAAACTATAACCATTCTTGTGATCTGCCTGATGTCACCAGCCCCCTTTAACCATCATCTATTTCTACTCCTGTGGCCAAGCACCATCCAACACATCCATCCAGATCACCATCCTCTATCACTAATAACCTCCATCAACATCCAGCCCAGAAATTAGGGGTCCTACCTTTTGTCACTCTCTAGCTTTGCACAACATTTTGGTGATTCCTGATCATCATTTGCATGTACGGCTCAAAGTCAAATTCTGGCGATTATGCTCCTCGGAAGTGACCTGGGGTGTTTCATTGCCGCACGGAAATGGAAACTATTGATTTTGGATTATTCGTGTCAGTATCACTGATTGACAGTGACAGAATAACTCCATTTTTAGCAAGTGATATTCTGAGATTCCAACCAGTGCTTTGTAATTGAATTCTGCAAATTGGTGGTTAAAGCCAAATTATCTCTCCGTCTAAAAGCATGATAGGCACATTAATATTTAGCTCCATTGTCCTTTTTATTGATACTTACAATCTCCTGTGCCATGGTGAGACGGAGATAATGCTGCTTACAATAGTAAAGCTGTTGTGCTCATAATACCACTTCACAATTATTGACGACATCAAACTGTTTGAATGATGTAGTTTTCAGAAATTATTTTAGTTGTTGCAAGACTATACTGGGAAATGAGGGACCATTAGTTCAGTCATTACCATTGCAGTTTATTTAACATTCTTTTAAAAGGTAGTATACTGTAGGACTTTTGCAGGGTTCACAAATTAAAACATGGAATGTAGGCAAGAGTAAGCTGGATGCATCATGAGCCTGCTTCATTATTTTTATATTATGTCCACCACCCCCCCCCCACCTCTGTCTCTTATTTCACTTAATCGCCAATGATCCATCAATTGTAGGCTGTATTTTCCTCACTGACTGAGCTGCCCGTGCCTTCAACAATGGAAAATTGCAAAAATCCACTATGTCAAAGTATAAAAATACCCTTTATTAAAATCTGACAATGTGCACTTTAACCACATGTGAGCGTTTCTATTACAAATCTCAAATTCTGGAGTACAGAGGCAAATAAATAAATAATGGGTCTTTGTCCCAAACATTATGGAGGACACTGAATAACAAAAGAAGAATCTAAAAACATTTTGTTCTTAAGTCACTAAGTTATTTCCTTAAAAGAATGGTTATGAAGAGTCTGGTGGACATGTTAAACCAGTCTGATATTAAGAGGAGCTTATATAGTGGGTTGAGAGAAACTATTTCTGTTGGTTGAGGAAATTTGGAATAAAGAGACACATTCTAAATATTAGAGCCAGACCTTTTTTGGAGAAATATTGGAACAATCTCCTCACAGAAAATAGCAGGTTTGGAATTTTGACAGCCATCAATTGTTCATTTGGAATCTGCCATCGATGATCTTTTAATAACCAAAATATTGAGGGAGTTGGAGAAAAGTGAATGTTTGGAATTAGATCAGCTATTGTCTTTTTAGATGCCCAATCCCTCTTTCATTGTTACAACCCTGACAACGTTCACTAAGGGCTTTCAGATGATGTTCACCTGAAGAATGGGGCTGACCATTGGAAGCTAATTGGGATAATGGGGAGGAGATTTGGTGCAAAAAATGAAGTATTGAGGGACCTTGAAGACTAAATAACATAGTTTTAATGCAGCCAAAATATCCCACAGGCACTGCTCAGGAACATAATCAAATGAAAACTGACATCAGGCCAAATTGTCCTGGATCAAGCCCAGTATCCAGATGTGATGCCTATTGTGCTACTTGCTCATGCTTGCCTTGTCTGGACGCAAAGAGTTGCATAAAGTAATCATCTGCACCCAAGAGATGTACTGCAAATAGGCCATAGATGGTGTAACACTGAGGCCTTGCTTGTAGAAAAAGGTAGGTTTTCAAGAGGCAAGACGGGTAGAGAGGCAGGTATCCTACTGGCAAACCTCTTGTCTGGAACTTAATGTCATGCAGGATGCCATTTCTGCCAGTTATTCTAAATGTTTTATTCAAGCCCTTTATTCTCGAATTCCTTCCCTAAAACACCCAACCATCATTCTTAAAGTACGCCTCTCATGTTATCTCCCGAGCTCAAAGTCCATTTATTGGTTGATTATACAATGGAAAGTGCTTGAGAACACTGTTGACATTATTTGCAAATTGTTTCTGCAGACACTAGTCTTGAAAATGTAATGAATCAGATAATTCAATAAACAATGGGGAGGAAAAAAATAGGGAAAATTAAAGTCTCATGCCCTTGCCTAGAAATACAATAATGCTCTCTCCAATAATGATCAATTTTAATTATTTGATCTGGAACTTTGACCGTTTGTATATATTTCTTAAAAGTCTCCATGCTACATAATTAATTTTAATAGCAGGTTGCCAGAGCCTGATTCATATTCTGTAATTAATCAGCACCTATTTCATCTGAAATGTGTTAACTTTGGAAATGTCAAGCAAAAAATGTCTAGTGATTGCAATAGATATTTGCCATGTTAGTCATCTCCCCAAACACTGAACGTAGAAACACACCTCATTAAAACACACACATACACTGCAATTGAAGTTTCATTTCAGTGAATATTAAGTTATGAAATTTTAAAAGTTCTTCAAGATACTTATTGCAGCTGTAGAGCATTGACGCAATAACTTCTCACATTCATAGTTTACTGATGTCCGTTTCTCACTCTGTCAGAAAGTTATGGGTTAAAATTATGGGCCTGTCCCACTTAGGTGATTTTTTTCGGCGACTATCATAGTCGTAGTAGGTCGCCGAAAAAACGGCGACTGGACCCCCCTACGACAATGTCTACAATAACCTACCACCTGGTCGACATCCAGCTACCGACAACCGGCAACCCATTAGTATGTCCACCTTCGACCACACCTGCGACAACCTACGACAACCTACGTCCACCCGCGACAAGCTACGACAAGGTAAGACAATTCAGTCGCCAGACCTGTCGCTAGTTGACGTAGGTTGACGTAGGTAGTCGCTAATGGAATTCACCAATGTCAGCACCGGCGACAACCTGTCATCCTAGCGACAACCTACGACAGCACCTACGTCAGGAGAAGTCAAGTTACACTTATTGGCGTCAAGCCAACTGTCGCCGACTGTCGCTGAAAAGTTTTAAACATTTCAAAACCCAGCGGCGACCAGAAAAACGCTATAATTCTTTGGGCGACTGAGGAGACAACTCACGACAATACAAGCAACACTCCGGCAACACCATGTGGCGACAGCCTAGTCGCCTGTAGTCGCCTAAAAAATCGCCTGAGTGGGACAGGGGCATTAGACTTCAAAAAGTTGTTTATAGAAAATCTAGTCTTGGATCCAGTGTATTACTGAGGAAAAGCTATTGTTTGATGTATTGTCATTCTGATAAGATGTGAAACCAAGACGTGTCTATTCTCTCGGCCAGGCACATCAGTTCTATATTGAATGGTTTGATTATCCCTCAATGCCCTGATTAACATGTATCCTTCATTTGACAACTCAAAAGCAAATGCTTATTTTAATGCTTGTGCTGTAATAACTTGCTGAGCTCAGATTGTTATCATATTTTCTACAACTGCAATCACACTTCAACCAGGTAGTCCACTGGTTGTGAGGAACTAGGGAGAATCTTAAAAGGCACATCAAAGATGTCACCCAAATGAAGTCCTGCTTTTGAAGTGGAGCTCTGTCATGTGATTAGTTAAATCAGATCCCTTTCAATATACTTGATGGGAAATCTGATGCATGGACAAGGGAGAAAATAATAAAGGGATATTTACCCAGAAGGTGAAGTAGTAACTAGAGTGAGATAAACATTTTTGGAGAATGAACATGATCAATTGTACCAATTGGCCTGTTTTAGGCTGTAGATGCTGTGGAAATGGGATAGGTAGAAAAATCCTTTCAGTCTGAAGAAGGGTCTCGACCTGAAATGTCACCCATTCCTTTTCTCCAGAGATGCTGCCTGTCCTGCTGAGTTACTCCAGCATTTTGTGTCTATCTTCGATTTAAATCAGCATCTGCAGTTCTTTCCTCCACACAAAATCCTTTCAGTATTCTGTTCATTAAGACAAACCCACGCCTCATCTTTATGGATTCAAGTCTCAGTTCAAAGACATGCGTGCACAAACCTGGACAGCCTCTCTGTGACTTAGAATCCTATCTTTCAGAAGCCAGAGGCCATAGAGATGGTGAAAGGGCATGCCCATTAAACAAAGAGATGTGAGCTTTAATTTTGGTGATTGTGTCAAACGGTGTCAATTCAAGTCAATTTTATTTCTATAGCACATTTAAAAACAACTCTCGTTGACCAAAGTGCTTTACATCAGTGCAGGTACTAACGTGCTACATACAGTGGTACATAGATCTGACAATACATACATAATTACATATATGCAGCGCTCCCTCAGAGGACCTCAAGAAATGCTTGTGAGTAGAAATAAATTTTAAGTCTAGACTTAAAAGAGTCGATGGAGGGGGCAGTTCTGATGAGAAGAGGGATGCTGTTCCATAGTCTAGATGCTGCAACTGCAAAAGCGCGGTCGCCCCTGAGCTTATACCAGGACCGCAGGATGGTCAGTAACCCCAAGTCGGCCGACCTTAGGGACCTGGAGGTGGAATGGTGGGTAGCAGATTTTTGATGTCGGTGGGGGCAAGCCCGTTAAGGGCTTTGTATACATAAAGGAGGAGCTTGAAATTGGTTCTGAACCGTACTGGGAGCCAGTGGAGAGAGGCCAGAATTGGGGCAATGTGGTCCCTTTTTTGGGTACCCGTCAGAAGTCTCGCTGCGGCGTTTTGGACCAATTGCAGGCGGGACAGGGATGATTGGCTGATGCCAGTGTAAAGGGAGTTACAGTAGTCAAGGCGGGAGGAGATAAATGCGTGAATGATCTTTCCTAGGTCGTCAAATTGGAAGAATTGTTTTATTTTAGCTATTGTGCGAAGCTTGAAGAAGCTAGCTTTTACAACGGCATTGACTTGTTTGACAAACTTCAATGCGGGGTCAAATATCACGCCAAGGTTTTTGACGTTAGGCTTCCAAGGCTGCCTGCTTTTGTTTCGATGGAGTCCGAGGGGCCGAGTAGGATGACCTCAGACCTCGTTTAGTTGGAGGAAGTTCTGGGCCATCCAACACTTTATATCCTCGAGGCAGTGCATAAGGCTGAGTAGATTTGACCAGTTGTTGGGTTTCAGGGGGAGATAAAGCTGTGTATCGTCTGCATAGCAGTGGGATGAAATGCCGTGCCTTTGAATGACTTGGCCTAAGAGGAGCATATACAGGGAGAAGAGAATGGGGCCAAGGATGAAACCTTGTGGAACCCCACAGCAAAGGCTAGCTGGGGAGGAGAAAGAGTTGCCTATGTTTGTAGAGAAACTCCTATCTTAGAGGTAGGAGATGAACCAGCTCAGGGCAGTGCCATCAATACCAACCCCGTACCGGAGACGGTCAATTAGGATGGTGTGGTCAACTGTATCAAATGTTACTGTGAGGTCACAGAGGAACATTTGGAAGTCAATCATATGTAGCAGTACAATGATGCTCAAATAAAGGATGAGCATCATTCTGCACATTTAGGACTTCTTCTTCTTCTGTCGGATGTCTTTTAGACCTGCAGCTCCTTTGAGGCGAGCCAGGCCAACGTGTCATCGTCCAGGTCAACCGGACCTTGTTCACCATTCGGTGGCCGGTGTTTGGGGCAACTGGTGACTATGTGCTCCACTGTCTGTGTTGGGTCCCCACACTCGCAGGAGGCGCTGTCCACGAGGCCCCACCTCTTCATCGCTACTCCATAGCATCCGACGCCTGTCCTCAAGTGGTTGAGGGTTGTCCACTGCTTTTGGGGCAGGTCCTGGCCAGGGACGTCCATGGGGTCATCGATGTAATTTAGGACAATAACACATCAATAACATAGCAAAGTCACAAGACTATGATTCTTTTATGGTCCTCCATCCTGTGAACGCTCAGATTTGTGCTTATATGTCGCCATACACCATACACGTCTTTTTAGGTCATCACAATGCCCTTTAGAGCCAATGAAGTTTTGTTTTAACAAGTGTGGTTACTGGTGTGATGTAGAAAATGCAAGAGCCTCCCAGGCCTGGTCTTTCTGTGTGTGGAGGTCTGGACGGACAAGCCTCTGTACCTGATGGGTGGAGGAGGTCTCGTGAGGGTGTCAGCCATAGACAGTCATTGACTGTTTGAGGACTTTACTCACTCTTAATTATCACTGATAATTAAATGCATTTAAAAAATGAACTAATTTAAACAATTTTAAAAAGCAAATATTAAAAATATCAAGACATTTCCATTTAATTAAAAACCGTGAGTGCAGTGTTCTGTATCGCAGTTCCAGCACTGTTTATTTGCTGTTGTCTATTTACTTCTCCTCCAGATAAAACAGCCACAATTAAAATCCTTTGCTATCTTCTCTCAACTGATACCCACCACCTTTTGCGTCTTTCAGTCTCTCCTGATAATTCCTTTAACTCTCCCCCACTCCTCATCCTAACTTTGCACTTCTCATTCTAACATTTACTTTGTTTCTTTATCAAGTAACCCAAAAATTTGTGTTTTCAATTTATGATGTTGCTCCCCTGCACTAAACACTAGCTTGGTTATAAACATTGAAAAAAACCTTAGTGCTTTAAAGTACTGATGGGAACAGCACTGCTAACTATTGTATAGCATGAAAGGTAGTCATTAATCTACCACTAATCCCTGCTTCCAGCTTCTGAGAATATTCTGCATTTAGATGCTACTTTCCCCTTCCTTTCGGACCACAAAGGTTTATGTTTTCTCATTTTACATCTAGATGGATGCAACAATGATCAATTTATACTCCTATCGTCGCTTCATTGCTTTGAGCAAAAACACTGCTTTTCGCTGTCTGACAAATTAAAGGATATATTTGTTACTTATTGGAATCTATATCCACCCACATCTAAAATCAATGATCATAGCTGCGTATTTATCACTATTCCAGTCTGTATGTAAGTTCTGCTTTTGAAATTTGCTTCAAAAGGCAAATATTTCACTAGCTCAAACAATAAGAACAATCATCAAGGCAGAAGCAATTTCAATACTCATTCACATTTTATGATCCAAGTTAAATTAACTTTGTTCCTAATACTGAAATACATTCATATCAAATTTATGAGGATATTGCACCGTGGAAAGATGTCCCACTCTCATCATTGGAAATAAATTAAGCAAATGAGAAAATGTTGACGAGGCTAAATTTATCCGCATCTATAATTCTGTAAATAGCTTTAGATATAAATATAAATTCATGTTGACCGAAATTGGTTTTGTGGGGCATTGGCAACTGTCTCAGGGAAGGAGGAGCTATTCAATTGAGACACTTGAATCAGACTGGAAATAGTCTTGTAGTGAATATGAATGAACAGGGCTGTAGAAAAGTTTTTAATTAAACATGGAAGAAGTATTTGAGAGGAAATTTGGAAAATTAAAGGGGTGGGGGGAGGGGGAGAAGGGGGGAGAGAGGAGGGGGGAGAGGAGGATGGGATCGAGCGGGCGAGCGGGCTGCAGGGCCCACGGCGAGCAGGCAGTGATCAAATGACTTCGAGTCGGGGGGGGGGCGCGACGTAACTCGCAGCGCATGGAAAACAGAGCGCAGCAGGCTGCGTGTGGAAAACGGTGCACACAGGCCATGCGAGCAGACCCATTGTGACGTCATCAGCTCATTTATTTTCTAAGTTTGAAATTTTTGAACATTTTCATGAATAACTCGAGAAATAATCCATGAAATTTTGAGATAAGGCAATTTTTGACCATAGCGTAAATCTCTATCGTTCGCCGTTAGTGCGTCGTGTTTTCGAGGAGATGTGAATCACACAAATAAATACACATCCAAGATCTGAGTTTTATAAGTATACTGGACCAAGTGCAGACCTGTTGGGTCTGTTCCCCCAACGTGTCTGGGCACAGGTATATGGGACTAGGGGAGAATACGTGTTCGGCACAGACTAGAAGGGTCGAGATGGCCTGTTTCCGTGCTGTAATTGTTATATGGTTATATGGTTATATGGTGTGGTTGCGGAGGAGGGGGGGGGGCAATGCTTGATATTATATTAATATTATTAAGTTGCTCCTTTTACCCCATAACCGCCCTATCCACTGACGCATAGCCCCCAACTCGCAGGCGCGTTTAGAGAGGGGGGGGGGGTAGAGAGTGAGAGCAGAGAGAGAATGGAGAGAGACAAAGAGAAAGAGGCAGAGACAGAAGGGCAAGAGACAGAGGGAGAGGGGGTGGAGGGGAGGAAGAGAGGGTGAGGGGGGGAGGGTGGGGGAGGAGGGGTGAGAGAGATGAGAGGAGAGAGAGAGGGGAGGAGGAGAGAGGGGGGCTGCGAGGGGGGGGAAGGGAGGGGGAGAGGTGGGGGGAAGGGGGAGGGAGGGTGGGGAGGGAGATGGGGTAGGGGAGAGAGGGGAAGAGTGTGTAGGGAGGGGTACGGGGGAGAGAGGGGGAAGAGTGGGGAGGGAGAAGGGGGAGGGAGAGGGGAAGGGAGAGCAGTGGGGGCAGTCCATCTATTCCCCACTCCCTATCACTCCCATTCCTCTCCCTCTATTCCCACACTCTCCCTCCTCACCTCCCCATTCCCCCCTCTCCCTCAATCCCCTCAATCCCCCCCACTCGCCCTCTTCACCTCCCCAGGATCTCGCCTGTCCTCCGGATCTGCAGAACTTGCTCGTTCACAGAGAGGAACACAGAACAGGGAGGAGTCAGAGAGCCAAATGCTAGTGCTCGTTGGGGGGGGGGGGGGGGGGTGTTGACATAACTCGGCCTCACAACGCCCACAGCCATTGATAACTGCCAGCCCTTTAAAGCCGCTAAGGCAAGACGCGTTCGCCCAGGAGCGAGCGTTCACAGCAAAGAAGCACCGGCTTCTGACTCTCTGGAAACCCACAGCTCGAATGAGCGCGCAGGGGATGGGAGGGGTGCGCAGGCGGGCGGGGCTTTGCGAGCTGCGCCGGCTGTGAGGAGAAGGTTCAGCGGAACTTATGAGGAGAGTTCAGCTCGCGAGGAATCGCTGCCCCGAGATCTGTAGAAAAAAGAAGCTACAGCGGAACGCAGCTGTAGAATTTTTGTTCTGCAGAACTTTCTCGATATTTCTGTGCGTTTAACCCACAGTGGCGGGGGGCAGGGCCAGGACACAGGTGGGCCTGGATTGGTCAGCATGTGGGTATTGTGACATCAGCAGCTGGTGAGCGCGTTTATAATTAAAAAAATAAGTTTTGTGATCATTTTTATTCAAAATCTGGGGAAATAATTGACCAAGGATTTCTGAACTTATAAGTTAAATCCCTACCGAAAAAATCTCTGCGTTTTTGCGTCTGGTTTTCGAGGAGGTACGTTTCACATGCAAAATAACACACAATCACACACACACACACACACACACACACATACACACACACACACACACACACACACACACACACACACACACACAGTTTTAATAGTATATAGATATAGATATAGATATAGATATAGATATAGATATGATATGATAGATAGAGATAGATGTGTCCTATTTTATACTCATCCTGATTCCTTGGGCAATTCCACAATTCATTTGCCGTCTCCTGTTTCCTTGTATTCCCTGCAACCTTTCTCTCTCATATGCCCAGAGGCTTGAAAACATCAGTGCTATATTTTTCCCAGTTAGTTTATGATTAAAATGTTAAAGAGATGAATATACTTATTTGCAATTGGCTGAGTGGTGGTCATTAATTAGAAGCCCTTGGTTGTATAATATTCCAATAATTACATTGTGACCATCACTGATACTAGATTGGGCTAATTTATTTAATGTTCTATCTAAACTCAAGACTGGATCATCATTCCAGTCCTCTGCATTACGTGTCCAATAATATAACCATTGAGATAACCTACTGTTTCTTCTGTTAATCAATATCTTTGGCAAATATGGGATGGTTTCCAGTTAATAAAATGAGCATCATAAAGTACTTACGCCCTCATGCGATTCATCTTGGCCTGTGCCATGACACAGTTGATTGCAGTTGGGCCCCGGTAGGCTGCTGGAGTCACAGTGCCACTGTCTGTAATCAATGCAGAGACACATTATTGATGCCATCTTTCTCAATTCAGAAGGGCAGCATTTCATGAGTTGCAGGTTTCTCACCTCCCCAACAATTGCAGGCATTATTTCGAGAATTAGTTAGCACAGGGAGAATATGTTTCCCCCTTATGGAGGAATCTGAGACTAGGGGGGGGGGGCAGAATAAGGGCCAAGAGCATAGTGAATCTTCAGCATTCTATACCCCAGAGAATGGTGGAGATAGAGTCTTTGAAAATGTTTATGGCTGCGATAAATATATTTTTGGTCCACGTGGAACAAGGATTATGGGTAATAGGCAGGAACGTAGAGCTGAGGCCTAGACCAGCCACAATATTATTAAATGAACAAAAAGCCTTTTAGTCTTATTTTCTGATGTACTCATGCAAACACATGGATGTCTATCTAATATTTCTAGTTACAAGAAATAGAGATTTTACTTCGGAGTCACGTGAGTGGCTACGTGAAGAAGGGCCGTCCGTCTGCGTGCGCGTCATTACGTCTGAACGCAACGCGCGACGGACTGGCAGAGGCACTGCGTCCTCCCAGGCCGTTAGGATGGGCAGGTAAGGAAAGTTGAATCACTTACCTGCGTTCTTTCGGGCTTGAAACTTTTTGTAGTTTCTGGGCCCAGATGTCGAGGATACGGTCCGCGGGGAAGTCGGCTGCCGAAGACCGCAGCATTTCCCAGTAGCGGGCGACGGTGTTTCCCGACACAGCGCCGGCAGCTGAACCGGCAGGAGACTTGTTGCAGGAGGGAGCTCCGTTGGTGGTCCTGCAGTACGGGAAAATCCACCCGCAAGTCAAACAACCCGTTGACTCAGAAGAGTCCGGGGAGGGAAAGGGATACCCTCCCTCAATGGAGAGCGTCTGAGGACGACTCTCCCACATAGGAGCAACTTTTTGGAGAAGTTGCTCCAACAATGACCTGCTCTAAGGAGAGAGCTGTGTCAGCCCGGAGCCTACAGCAGCAGGCAGTACCGGGAGCCTCGCACAATGGGGCAGCCCAATATCTTCCCCATTGGAGGGGGAAGTACATATGGAAGAAACTACTCTGAATCAGAGTACAAAAGCAGGGGGGGGGGAAACCTTCCCAGGGACAAGCAGAAGAAAGGAAGTAAGTAAGTAACTTATACTTACATAGCACTGTTTAAGTTAACTTGCACCAAAGAGCTTTACATAAAATAAATAATAAGCACAAAAGAAAAGAAATACTTCTGCAATCATCCAGGTTCCACTGGTTGCTTCCCTGGATAGAGATCTAGAAAATGTCTCCTGCTCTGAGGAGAGGAGCATTCACGGTCAGTTTCAGTCTGACCAAAAGCAAGAATCTCATTTAGGCCCGCTGGAGGGGCCATGTCAGCGCAGGTATCCTCAGGGGCCTGCGGCAGCACCTGTTTTCAGGGCTACCTACAAATCTCACTCTCAATGGAGAGGAGTGTGAGTGATCAGTAGGTAACTGATCTCGAATTACAATACTATACAATACCATACAATACCATTTATTTGTCATTTGAACCTCACATAACGTTCAAACGAAATTTGGTTTCGAGATCAGTAGGTAACTGATCTCGAATTAAAGTATGAACATACTGAAGCACATGCATATGGCCTCAAGAGACAGCAGTTGGCAGAATATCCGCACAAATGACGGGGGGTATAAAATAAATTAAAAAAAAACACGGTTGGTATATCCTTTTTTGCAGAGTTTTGTGTTACAATAGAGCGATTGTTTTTCCTTTTTTTTTCTTTTCTTTCTAGGGTCTTATTTCCTTTCTTTACTTCCTTCTCTAACTTCTTCCCTAAGGGGCTTTCTTCTCCCAACACTTTCCTGCACCTTCACGATTCTTGCTCACTTTCCTTACTTCTTTTATTTCTACCTTTTTTAAAGCTCGAAAAACGAAGTGGTACAACAAAATGTAATAAGATATATGTGATGTGTATTACTGTAATTTACTGTACTTCTAATAAAAATAATTTTTTTAAAAAAAATTAAAAAAAACAAATGCCGGCAAGGGAACAGCGTTATCAGGGTGACTTTGGAGAAACCAGCCGCCGAATCCTCTCTTCAGGTAAGACCAGAAGAAGGAAGCAAAAGCTGTAGGACCAATCAAGGTACCAACGACAAGCAAACTTCATCAGTAGGCGACAACACACCCCACACCTCCATAGGGAGTAAGCAGTTCACTGAAGCCGGTGGTAGCTTGAAAGCTGGGCACGGAAATATGATCAGAGTCGTCTTTCAAGGCAGACTCAGAATTATGGCCAGAATTGTCTGACAAGGCAGGCTCAGTATGATAAGGTTTTCAGACCAAGACCCAAGCAGAGGTCAGGAGAAACATGGAATGCACTACCAGTCCAACTCCCAATCAAGGAGAGAAAAGGAACCCGCATCAGGGGCCTTTGGGCTTACCACAAGACCACCGGTAGCCATGGAGGTAGGTGGGTCTGGGTTTACTGAAACAAGGGATTGTGGACCAGTTACATGTTGGTAATTTTACTCTTGTGTTTTTGTTCAAAATGACAATAACATGAATTTCAGATCTGGTTTAAAAAAACAGGTTACAACATGTGATTATTTTTTACTGCACAACATACATAGGTTCCAGGTGTTCAAGAAGGAACTGCAGATGCTGGAAGATCGAAGGTACACAAAATTGCTGGAGAAACTCAGCGGGTGCAGCAGCATCTATGGAGCGAAGGAAATAGGCGACGTTTCAGGCCGAAACCCTTCTTCAGCCAGTCTGAAGAAGGGTTTCGGCCCGAAACGTCGCCTATTTCCTTCGCATCATAGATGCTGCTGCACCCGCTAAGTTTCTCCAGCAATTTTGTGTACATACATAGGTTCCAAGCAGACTTGGAACTCGGACCGGAATTGTCTTCAAGACAGGCCCAGTATTTTGGGCAGGATTGCCTTCCAGGACAGGTGACAGATGGAGGATGTCACTTCATCCAGGTTTAACTCATTTGTGCAGTACAGACTTTTAGAAACAGCAATTTTTTGTTATGGTCTAACTACTGTTTTATAGGAGCTTCCAATAAAATGGTCACATGGCATGCATCGACCTCAAAGATGCATACTATTCGGTGTCTATTCATTAAGAACAGGAGATATTTGAAGTTTAACTGGATGGCATGCCTCTGCCAAATGGGTTGACATCAGCTCCTAGACTAATGACTAAACTATGGAAACCAATTCTGGGACTACAAAGGTCTCAAAACCACATAGTAATGGCATATTTGGAGGACATTTTCATTTTGGAGTCACCAAGAATTGGCAGAAGCATCAGTCAAGCAAACCAAAACCCTGTTTGAAAGAATTGATTACCTCATCCATCCAGTTAAATCAAAATTGACACCTACAAGGGTAATTGATTACCTAGAATTTACTATCAAAAACAGTAAATATGTTGGTGACTTTGCCTAGGGGCAAACGACAATATTAATTATGCCTGATAGTCAAATTCTAGCCATCTATCAGGCAAACAGCGAGTGTAATTGGCAAATAGTAGCTGCATTCCCAGCAGTACGGGCCTTTGCATTACCAGAACTTACAGCAAGCAAAGGAACGAACACTCAGATTACATGCAGGCCGAATTGGCAAACTATGGATTGCCAGCAGAGGCCATTGTTGAATAACTATGGTGGATAACGAATGGGAGACAGCTCAGGGAAATTTTGCTCGAAAGCCATCGAGGGTTCTTCAGATCTATGCAAGTGGCTAAGGATGGGGAGACACCAACACAGTCTAAAGCTATGGGGGCAGATGGAATGAGCAGGAGTCTGTAATTCCCCAACACATGGAATCAATTACCCAGAATTGTTGGGGGCACAATATGGACTCAAGGTTCTCTGTAGCGATATGCAACCGGTGCTTGTTCAAATTCAGATTGATAACACCACTGCGGTGGCATATATCCATTAACAAGGGTGGTGTAAAATCTGTATCTTACGACAGATTGTCGAACCTCATTTGGCACTGGTGTATTGAGAGGAATATTTGGGAAATCTACTAGGTAGATATAACACGGTGACAGATGCTGGATCACGAATGTTTAATAACAACACAGAATGGATGTTGAATCAGACAGTATTTAACAAAATAACTACATGATTTGGCATACCAGATGTTGATCCGTTTGCATCAAGACTAACCATTAGTTACCCAGATATGTGTCCTGCGAGCTGGATCCAGGAGCAAGGCAGTGGATGCTTTCTCCCTCAATTGGGGAGGAATGTTTATGTATGCTTTCCGCCAATTTGTCTCACAAACCGATGCTTGACAAAAATCAAGCAAGACTAAGCCACAGGCATATTGGTAGTGCCAGATTGGCCTACTCAAGCCTGGTCCCCAAAAATTTTGGGAATTATAGTCCAGCCAGTAATGGCTGTACCCAAGAGCAGGGACCTCCTAGTGAACCCAGTTACAGGGAGCAATCATCCACTACATGAACGTATAACTTGTTGGTCTGCAGATTCTGAGGAGGCCATTTCAAGGCATAGGACTGTACGAACAAATGCAACACAGTTCGGATAACGGATGTCTTGGAGTTCCTATCAACTGTACTATAACTATAAACTAAGTTATAGTGCATCTATAGTGCCAGAGGCGCACTCTCCTCCAATCTGATGCCGGAAGCAGGGCACATTCGATAGGAACGCACCCCTTTACAACTAAATTCATGAAGGGAATTTACAATTTAAGACCTCCAAGGCCAAGGTACACTGACACATTGGATGTGAGCATGGTACAAACCCTATTTTGACAGTGGGGACCGCATATAACTAACCCTGAAGGTGGTATGCTGACAAAGAGTCCAGACACTGCAAAAGCTACGGTTGGACTACATGACCACCAATATGAACAACATAACATTCCTAATCAGGAACCTGATAAACAGAGCAGGCCAGGAATGCCAGGGATGGAGATCCAGTTCTTGGCATATCCAGAGGACCAACGGTTGTGTGGGTGGTAACATACTAACACCACTATCTGAGAGTTACGGAGAACCTCAGAGGCTCAGAACAATCGGTCCTCATCAGCCATAAAAAAAAACACACCAAAAGGTGTCAACTCAAACCATCTCCAGATGGTCAAAAGAGGTAATAGCGGTAGCAGAAGTAAACATTTATATGGTTAAATCTCACTCCACCAGGGCTGCATCTACGTCGGCAGCAAGAGCTATGGACGTGCCCCTTGACGACATCCTAGTGGCTGCAGGATGGACGAATGAAATAACGGTCCACCGGTTTTATAACAAACCCATAACCGGACTGGGGGTGTTTGCACGTACCATTTTAAGTTCTGTCCCTTAGTTCCCCCCCCCCCCCAAGGTTGGGAGGGGTAACTTTTTTTTAAACTTTTCTTTCATTTAAAGCATCAGTTTCTTTACTTAACTACGTAATGTCTGAATGCTTTAATGATTACACGCATCCATGGTCAATCCATTCAGTGTGTGATGCCTGGATTCGTAACCGGCGTAAAATCACAGAGCTTTGAAATCTTCACGTAGTCACTCACGTGACTCCGAAGTAAAATAGTAAGATTAAACGAGAACTTACCAGTTTGAAGTTTGATCTTGATTTTATGAGGAGTTACGATGAGCGGTTACGTGCCCACCGCTCCCACCCTCATACTATCAAGGTCATATGGAAGTTCTAGTTTCTTCACAATCTTACTATTCTCAGGTCTTCTTTTTATCTGTGATTTAACACCGCTGCTTTGAAGATTGACGCGCACGCAGACGGACGGCCCTTCTTCACGTAATCGCTCATCGTAACTCCTCATAAAATCAAGATCAAACTGGTAAGTTCTCGTTTAATCTTACTATTATTCATGTTCTTGGAGCAGAATTAGGCCATTCGACCCATCAAGTCTACTCTGCCATTCAATCATGGCTGATCTATCTTTCTCTCTCAACCCCATTCTCAGGGCTGGATTTTGATGAAGAGAGGCCCTAAACTGTTCCACGTGAGGCCCCTCCCAATCCCCCACCCCCACGACTAGAGGAAGATGGTCCACCAGATTGACACGGATTAGCAGCCAAGCATGGCCAATGAGATAAGCGGCTGGAAAGCTGCGCTTTTTTAATTTATTGCCAGTTCTAGTGTCGAGTTGTTAGCTTAAAACACTATTATTCCGAAATTGAGGGCAAGGAAAATTACTGAAGGATTGTTTAGAGACTACAGTGCGTTGTGACAGCATATGTAAGAAAGGCCTATGACATTGTCAAAAATATTATACACCTTGCTGGGCTCTCACTTAATTTTTTTTCTCTGTTGTCAGCCGGGCAACCTTGGCAGCTTTATAAGTTGCCAAATGACAGTTTAGGTGGTCATTTAAGACAGCTTGCATGACGCGTGCGATAATGTGCTCGGACAAAGTGCGTAGTTACCAGTTGGAATTATGCTCAATGAAGCGTTCACATATTATTTCTGCTTCAAATAAAGTCACAAACTAAACATATTCACCAACCAAGACATGATATATACCACAATGACATGCAGCAAAATTACAATACAGTATCTCAACTCTTTTTACACGTTGCAATGAATGCAATTTCTATTATTTCTTTCCGCTTCCATACAAAAATGTGGTTGGATTATTCAGCGTATGATCAACCTCGGTGAGACCAAGCGCAGGCTTGGCGATTGCTTTGCACAACACCTCCACTCAGTTCGCAATAACCAACCTGATCTCCCGGTGGCTCAACACTTCAACTCCCCTTCCCATTCCAAATCCAACCTTTCTGTCCTGGGCCTCTTCCATGGCCAGAGTGAGGCCTACCCTAAATTGGAGGAGCAGCACCTCATATTTTGCTTGGGCAGTTTACACCCCCGCCGTATGAACATTGACTTCTCCAATTTCAGGTAATCCCTGCTTTCTCCTCCCCTTCCCAGCTCTCCCTCAGCCTACTGTCTCCGCCTCTTCCTTTCTTCTTTCCATTCCCCCCACCCTCACATCAGTCTGAAGAAGGGTCTCGACCCGAAACGTGGCCTATTTCCTTCGCTCCATAGATGCTGCCTCACCCGCTGTTTCTCCAGCATTTTTGTCTACCCATTCACACAAGTTCTGTTACCCCACTTTCCTCACCCACTCCCTACACATTAGGGGCAATTTTACAGAGACAAGTTTACCTACAAAGCCAATGCATCTTTGGGATGTGGGAGGAAACCCACACACTTGCAGGGAGAATGTGCAAATTCTACACAGACAGTGCCCGAGGACAGGATCGAACACAGATCTCTGGCATGTGAGGCAGCAAGTCCACCAGCTGTGCCACTATATTTTGTTTTCCAACACACAAAAAGTTATACATTGATAACTTTGGTTACTAAAAAAATGAAAATATCCATTTTCAGTTTTAAATCTCCAAGTGGCGCTATGTCCCCCTTTACAGCTACTGTATGTTTTAATTAAGTTCAAGACAATGGGGCAGTACATTGGCCATAAAGTTGCTGCCTAAAAGTGCCAGAGACCCAGAATTGATCCTGAATATGGGTGCTGTCTGTATAGAGTTTGCTCCTTTACCATTTGATCACATGGGTTTTCTCCGGGTGTTCGTGTTTCCTTCCACATTCCAAAGGTGTGCAGGAACCTATTTCAGACCCAACCCAAAACGTAATATTTTCCTTTTGTCCCGAGATTCTGTCTGACCTGTTGAGTTAATCCAGCTTTTTGTGTCTATCTTCAGTTTAAACCAGCATCTGCAGTTCCTTCCTACTACACATACTATATGATAGAACTTTATTAATCCCAGGAGGGAAATTGTGTGTGGGTGGGTGGGTATATATATTATATACATACATACATATACACACACACACACACACACACACACACATCAATGCTGTTAAGGATCTTGTCATTAACTGCATATAGTTATAGTGACCTGCTGCGTTACTCCAGCACTTTGTGTCTTTTGAAGTATTACCTTGGTTGTTGTGAGAACATAAGAAATAGAAGCTGGAATATAGTTTTTCCCCCATTTTCTATCCAGACATGCTGCCTGTTCTGCTGAGTTACTCCAGCATTTTGTGTTTATCAACTGATCCTTGCCTCACTTCTCTGCATGGAGTCTACTGCTCAATCCCTTCACTGTTTATGTGCATTGGGTTATCTAGCAATCTGTCCAATTACATATGGGCATCAAATCTAAAGATTAAGCTTATGCATTTAAGTTTACCAGAAAGTAAAACAAAAGATGCCAGACTGCTTCATGCTTTTGCTTTCCCTCAGTTATTTCCCCGATACTATGATGATGTTAAAGACTTGGCAGGATAGATGTTGAGAGGTTGTTTCCTCAGGATGGGTAAGTGACATAGTCACATAAAGAGTTGCCCACTGTTTAGAACTGAGAGAACAAATTATTTGCAATTCACTAGCCTGGGTGGTTATGGATGCTCAGTAAATGAATGCATTTGAGGGTATGATTCATTGATTATTGGTAGTAAGATTTATAAGAGAATGCAAATCTAGATATGTGTAATCCATCCTCATCTTTATAAACAGTAATAAATGTACGAGGGTCATCCTACATAAAGTTTAGAGACGAATGTGGTATTGTACAAGATTTCATCTTCTGCAGTCTCTTATGTCTCCATTTTATTGCTTCACTACAGAATCTCCTCAAAGTATGCCAACTTTGAAGAGTTCTGTGAGTCTCCCTCTCTCCCTTCTCCACTCTGATTCCTACAGCTCTCTCTTTGACCATGTTCTGACCCAGACTCGCCTTACTATATCCTCCTGTCCCTTCCTCATCTGACACATCGACCAAACAACCTGTTCACCTGGATCCACCTATTACTTGACAGCACTTGCCCCACACCTTCCCCTTGCCTCTTTCTACCAGCTGTCTTCTCTCTACTCCATTAGTCTTGGGAAAGGTTCAGACTCAAAACACCAACTGTTCATTTTCCTCCACAGATACTGCCTCACCTGCAGTGTTCCTCTGGCTGTTTGATTTTTGTGGTCACCAGACTAAGTGGGACCCGTTGGCTCCCAGTCACACGGGAGGCCTGGTCCCGCAACGCAACCCATTCCCCAAGTTGTGGGGGCGGGGTTGTGGAGGAAGGGGGGTTGTGGGGGGTGGGGGAGGGGGGCCGGGGGGGTTGTGGGGGCAGGGAAGTGTTGTTGGGGTGGGGGGTTGTGAGGGCGGGGGGAGTTTGGGTGGGGGGATTTGGGCGGGGGGGGGGGTGCATGGGCAGTGGGGTGTGTGGGCAGGGGAGTGTGTGTGTGGGCGGGGAGGGGTGTGAGCAGTGGGTCTTGTGGGGGGGAGGGGTGTGTGGGCGGGGGGAGGGGTGGGCGGGGAGGAAGTTGTGGGGGGAGGAGTGTGTGGGCGGGGGTGAAGTTGTGGGGAGAGGGGTGTGTGGGGGGATGTGAGCTCGGAGAAATTATGGGGAAAGAGCCATAGGGGAGAGGGCGGCATCACGGGGAGGGGGGGAAAGGTGCCAGCGAGAGGGACCAGAGGGGTAGTGGCTGGAATTGGCGGTGCGATGGGGACTCAAAGCGGGCGCTGGTCGCTGGTCGTTCTGCTCCGCCGGGATCAGAGTCTCCGCTTTCCATTTAGCGTCATCTCCGACTCCGGGCTGGGCTGGGTCTCCCACGCTGGGCTAGGCGGGTCTCCGAAGCTGGGCTGCTGCTGGGGGCTGGGCTGCTGCTTGTAGCAGGGCTGCTGCTTGGGGCGGGGAGGGGCTGGGCTGCTTCGGGTCCCTCCGAAAGTCCGGTTGGAAACCTCTGCCGGCCACCAGTAAAGACGCGATAGTGCAGGAAGGGGTGGACCGTCCCGGGGAGTGACAGGGGAAGAGACTAATCTGCGCGGTGCCGACTGGCAGGAGAAGAGATCGATCTGCGCACACACGGTTTTTAAGATTTTTAAACCTCGCTAACTTTTACGACATTCAACCGATCGGAATGAAACTAGGTGCATTCGCAGCACAGGAGAACGGTAAGTGAACTGGCAAAAAATTGTAGCGCTATCGTGAACCGTTTTTGCGCAAATGGAAAGATCAGAGTTTTAGTTATGTATAGATAGATATAGATAGATTGTTACTTGGTTATCAAAACGTGAAAAGAGGCATTTCAGCCCATTGGGTCTTTGCCATACAATCAGGACCATTCCCTTTTATATAATTCTTTTTATTTGTAATGTAAAGTACCTAGAATTTTAGCTGCAAGAAAAGGTTAGACAAACTTGGATTTGGAGGCTGGGGGATATTTATAAAATGAGAGATATAGATAGGGTAGATAGTCAGACTTTTTTTCCAAGATGGAAATGTGAAACAAGACATAGCATAGCATATCAAATTATGAGAGGCATAGATGGGGTAGACAGTCACAACCTTATTCCCAGGTTGGAAATGTAGCTATACCCTCTAGTATTTGACACGGTCAAAGGGAGGTTCAAGTTCTTAACACAGAGTGGTGGGTGCTTGGAATGCACAGCCAGGGCTGGACGTGGAAACAGATATGATAGTCTCATTTAAGAAAATTTTAGATAGGCATGTGGATATGAAGTGAATGGATAGATATGTATCACATGTAGAGGAGATTTGTTTAATTTGACATCATGTTCAGCACAGATATTGTGGGCCGAAGGGTCTTTTCCTGTGCTATACTGTTCTATGTTCTGTGGAAAAGGAAATTTACAGCAGTCAGTTAACCTACCAGCATCTTTGTGATGTAGAAATAAATCAGAACACCCAGAAAAAACTGATGTAGTCAAGGCAAATGTGCAAATTCAACAGACAGTGCTCAAAGTAAGGACTGAACCTGGGTTTCTGAGGCAACAGTTGCACCATCCAGCCCCTGATGCAATGTGGGAAACACCACAACTAATTTCCAAATAGCTGTGGTGCTTTCGCAAACAGCAAGATGCTGAGGAAAACTTTAGCTTGGACAGCGTAGTTACCAAACTTCTTCAAGATCATATGATTTCTTTATCACATACCTCCCAGAGTAAAGAGCACCTCAATTACTATTTCTTCTGAAAGATGAAATTTCGAAGTGCAGCAGTCCCCCAGAACGGCATTGAAGTATATACCTTGGACTGTGTGCTGATTTTTAAGTGGTATTTGAACACACAACATTCCAATTGAGAGAAAAGGGTGCTATGCACCGGTCCAGAGCCGGTTGTCATTTAAATTGTTAGTCAAAGTTTAAATTCAGACAATGTTACTTTGTATCACACTAAAAAAAAAAGACAAATGCTCAACCAGCAGGGGAGAAAACAGAAAAACCTGCCTTAAATTCAGGAATTCAATAAAATCATGAAGCCTACAGCCAATGTAAGCCTAAGAGAAAGCACGCAAGCAACAAGACAAAAGATCGTAGTTACTGTAAGTGAGACAGGGCAGTGTTTCATTGAAATTATTTCATGGCCAGCAGCTCTTAATAGGGAGCATTGCTGTGCAAGAAATCTCTGTTCATGAAATCACTCACCCACGGTGCCCTCATTCTCGGAGATCCACACATCTCAATCAATGCTCTCTGTGAGTGGCAGCAAAAGCCACAGACTGTAGATTCTAAGGAAGAGTGGTGCCTTCATTTTAAATGCCTGATGCTATTCTTATTGATTTTTCTATCCCCAGCCAAGGCCATTACGACTTGTGGAGATGATAGATAAGAATTAGCTGCAAATCAGTTTTGATTTCACAAACTGGAAAGCAGGCTTAAAGGAATGGATATCTAATGCTCCTGGATGTTTGCTTGAAAGAGAAAGGATTGAGATCCATCGCCAGACTCGCTGGTTGTCAAGACTATTACTATCACATATAGACAACTATTGCGTATAAACAACGTATTGCTGTTGATTACAATGGCGTTCTCCAGCCATTCTGTGTAAAGACTGTCTATTTCCAGAAAGCTTGTATGGCTTGTTATGAAAATTATAATTATATACAGGCATACTGAGGCACTAAATAATCATTTAATTTGTCTAGTGTGAATCATAGTTGGGAAAGCGGTGGTTTCAAAAAGTAGGTCTTCTGTACCACTGAATTGGATATTCAGTTCTGTAATTGGATGATGGTGGCAGTAAAGTCGTGAAAGACATACCTAACGTTCTGCTGTCCAGAACATCCTCCATGCACCGTACTAGGGCTTCAACATCTGTGTCCTGAAAGATTGTGAACAGGAAAATTAGGTTATGGACAGAAAACAAACATGTACTTATATGATCTATTGATCAGCAGGATGATTTTCAATCATTTTGCTTAATAATGATATCTTATATATTACTAAAAGTCTGATCTTGACTGCTTTTGGCCCACTGTGCTGCGATTTCCGAGAGAACGCCGTCACCTACGGCCGTCATTTTTGGCCACCTCGCTCAGAGCCCCCCTCCACCTTCCGGGAGCAGAGGAATTTTCCCATCAATGAAAAATCAGAGAAATATTCATGTTTTTTTTTAATTCTCCATTCTCTCTGCTGCCCCCGCTGGCGGCAGGGGGGAGGGACTATAAAATCCGGAAGTGTCGTGCCTCACTCAGTCTCTGCCAGACCCAGGGAGCAAGAGGATCACGGCTCTCTGAACTGTGAATAACACTGAACGCACGTCTACTCCATGGTGAGTCCCCTCGATGTGGCAGCTGCCAAATTGTTTGCTTTTTTATTCAAAGTTTGTTTTCACAAAATGAATTTTGGTTGTCAGGTGGCTGCTGCCCAACTGTTTGCCTCGCCTTTTAAAAAAAGTTTGTGTTCACAAAATGAATTTTGGTTGTCAGGTGGCTGCTGCCCAATTGTTTGCCTCGCCTTTTAAAAAAAGTTTGTGTTCACAAAATGAATTTTGGTTGTCGGGTGGCTGCAGCCAAATTGTTTGCCTTGGCTTGGCTTTTAAAATCGTTGCAACAGTTGGCTGCCAGCCCAAGAATCCATTCGGCCCACAATGTCTATACTAGCCGTCTGGAAACCAGTACCTTCTGCCCGCAACACCCATACTAACGCAACAGAAAGCCCCCCCCCCCCCACCCACGAGCAATATTGGAATTGGTGGAGAGGTGGAATATTGCGTTGGTGACCAGCCCTCCCGTGTGATGCTGGGACCCAACGGGTCCCACTTAGTCTATTTTTTTCTAAAAATCAATACATTCTCAAAGTCTGGAGAATGTGATGATATCGATCCCACCATTGAAGCGATCAACAAGAGGTGCTGTATCAAAAAGGCAGCCAGCATCATCATGGACCTGCACCACCATGCCAACGCTCTACTTTCACTGCTGCCATTGGGAAGTAAGTGTCGGAGTCTGAAAACTCTAACGTCCAGGTTCAGGAACAGTTTATTTCCAACAACCTTCAGGCTATTGAACACAACAAACTCCAATTCAACTTTAAACTGTGAACTGCCTGAGTTGCACTAGGGACATAGGCTTTGGGCTTTGTTTTGCTTTGGCACTATATTGGGTTTTATGTTTTATGTTTACTGAACAGTTTTTTGTTTGTTTGCTATGTTATCAATTGAGTACAGTGTTTACAAAACTATTGTGCTGCTGCTGCAAGAAAGAATTCCATTGTGGGATATATGACAATAAAACTTGACTTTCTTGACACCAGTAAATCTATGAACTATTGCAATCCTAGAAATGTTAAATGTCAGCAAAGCAATAGTGCAAGATCTACATAACCTTTTTGAAAAATAAGTCCGAAAATATTCTTCTCATCCATTGAATTTTAGTGAATTTACACCTAATTATTCTTCCACCTTAATGACTTGAAATGATTAAGAATCTATTTAAAATGCCCATTTGAGAAACATGTGCGCATAGAACATACTGTTCTGTAGGTTAAATTCAAATGACCTTGAAACAAAATTGCTTTAAATTAAAACGTTATACATATAGTAAACCCTTGTTATTACGGATTTAGGTTATAGTGGACTGATTTACCGGCCTTCATGCCATGCCGGGCTGCTGATGCCATCACTGGCCCGCAACGCCTTCTGGCCACTTCTAGGCTGGGCCATCACCTCGCCTGGATTCCAGGCCCAATTTAAGATCAATAGTCTGAGGAAGGGTCTTGACTCGATGTCACATTTTCAAATTTTCCAGAGATGCTGTCTGACCAGCTGAGTTAGTCCCATACTTTGTGTCCTTTTGTGTATTAACCAGCATCTACAGTTCCCTGTTTCTATTACTTATACAACGATAACTTACTCGGTTATAGCGGACAATCAGTGATAAAGGACACCATTCCCCAGCCCCACCCCCACCCCTCACTATGGTCCGTTGTTATGAGGGTTTACCGCATGTCCATTCTTAGTGAGGATCTAAATTTCAGTTGTGCAGAAAAAGACTGTAATTGCCAATCACTGATGAATATAATTACAGATTATACAACTGGGTTTCTTGCCCTTTCAGTTCCACTACTTCTGCAACTACTCGCAACCATCAGAATGATATTTGGTGTTAAATCACAAAGAGGAATTGTACAAACTGGTATTTGCTGAAAGTTAGAATGTTATGGGGAGACTGGTGGAGGTTTTCAAGAACATAAAGAAAACTGAGTAGCTTTGGAGAAACTCTTTCAGCTAATTTGGGAGTCTAGGAGCAGTCCCACATGGAGAGTGTAGTTGAAATTTGGCACTTTATCCAAAAAAGTAAATACTAGCCAAATTTAAATCTGAAATGGATGTATTTTTGTTAGGTAAAGTTATTCAGAATACAAGGTTAACATGGGGTGATAGAGGTAGGTAATAAATCAGTCATGATGTCTCTGGTGAAACATCTAAACAGGCTTTCTTCTTGTACCATCACATATCCCACATCCATCATGGCGCTAATTAGTTTTCCTTAACTCTCACTCTCTTCATCATCCCCGACAGCAACAATAAAAACATCTACCCAGATACCAGTCAAAAATTGCTGCATTTGATACTGAGCTGGAGTATTGTCTACCTGTTCATAAGTTTTGAAAGTAGAGCATTCACTTTCTTCACTGGATTCGTCAGTTTCTAGGTTTTCATCAGAACAAGATTCAAAACCATCTTCATGATAAAACTCTTCAGCTACTTCTGGATCTTCGGGAATTGCTGAAACAAGCAATTATATCAGTTTAAAAGCCTTTACATATGTATTTCCCAACTCCTAATGAATAAAATATAAATCTGTGAGATAATCCAATCTTTTTTTGTCATTCTACACATTCATGCTTCTCTGATAGTGATTTGTTCATCATTGCAATAAATAGAGCACACAACCTGTTCTAACCTTAGTTACAAATGCCTAAAAACTATTTTACTTAACTTAAGGGGAAGTCATTAAGTTAAAGTGAGCTGGTAGGAATTTAATTGCATGCACCATTGATCTCAGAGTCTGGAATCTCCTCTCATAAACTCTCCGCCTCCCTTTCTTCATAGCACACCTTGAAACTATCTCTTCTATTTCCCCAAGCTGGTAACACTCAACAAGTCGGGCAACATCAACGGAAATGGAAACAGTTAATGTTCCAGGCCCAGGAACCTGTGTCAGAATTGGAAAAGGGAGGAACAAATTAGTTTAAGAAAGCATAAAAGATCACAGAATAATATGGAATGAAAACAATCCCTTCGGCCCAACATGCCCGTGCTGACCAAGATGCCTCATCTATATGTCCCACCTGCCGGTGTTTGTCCCATATCTCTCTAAGTCTTTCTTATCCATGTAACTGACAAAATGTTTTTGAAATATTGTAATAGTACCTGTCTCAATTACCTCCTCTAACAGCTCGTTCCGTATGCCCACCACCCCTTGAGTTTCCCCTCGGGTTCCAATAGAATCCCACCTCTCTTACCTTGAACTTATGACGTCTGGTTCTTGATTTCCCCTCTCTGGGTAAAAGACTGTGCATCTACCCTCTCTATTCCCCTCATGATCTTATACACCTCTATGAGATCACTACTCATCCTCCTGTGATCCAAGGAATGAAGTCCTAGCCTGTCCAACCTCTCCCTGTAGCTCAGGCCCTCAAGTCCTGCAAATATCCTTGTAAATCTTCCCTGAACTCTTTCCATCCAACAACATCTTTCCTATGGCAGGGTGACCAAAATTGAACACAATACTCAAAATGTGGCTTTGTCAATGTATTGTACAATTGTAACATAACATCCCAACTAATATACTCAACATTCTGACTGATGAAGGCCAATGTACCAAAAGTCTTCTTGACCACACTATCCACCTGTGACACCACTTTCAAGGGACTATGGACCTGCACTCCTAGGTTCTTCTGCTCTACAACACTCCACATAGCCCTGCCATTCACTGTGAATGTAAGGCAAGGAATGGGTTGAAATATCTCTGATAGGGGCAGATGAAGTGAGCTAATATGACATCAGAGTCACTGTTAAGGTCAGATTAAGCCTCTTTGTCTGTGTAATGTATCACTAACAGAAAACTGTGAAACATACACAGCAGGCACACAAAAAAGAACATCTGAGCCAAAATGATGATGGGTAGAAACACATAAAACTGGTATGAGTATTAACCATTTCTGAACAATTATGAAGAATTTTAGTTAATTTTATTTCATGGACACCACAGAATGCAATTTCTTCTTCCAGCATCTGCTTGTATGAGTTGCACTTATCTTCATTAAAAGTATCCTGATAGAAAACCCAACAGGGAAATAATTAAATAACTTCAGATGTTTAAAAAAAAAACACAAAGGCATAGTGTTTGGAAAGTAGTGCAATTCTCCAAAATCTTTTTTTTTTTATAATTATTATTGCCACATGTGATACAATCTGGCACTCTGACTTAATTAACTGGGTACAAAGCTGCACATCTTTTTCTGCAGTAACTTTTTTTTTAAATGATCTGTACAGCAACAATGTTATGCAGCCAGGAGATGAATGAGTAATATCCTTGTCAATCCAGCTTGGTGACCACACTGCTGCAAGTGTGAGATTGATTATATTCATATAATTTATGTATAACCATCCCCCACACACTGTCATTTGCCTGAGGAATCTGCTCTACACTTATTGGGAGAATACGCTGCAGAAAATTTAAATGATTTCTCAATAAATTGACTTTATTTGGTGTGCTAACAAAGGGATTATATAGTGATCCGTTCTGTTGTACAACATCACAGGTCAATAGCCTTTCGTGAGATGAAAGTCAGTTGACTGGATGATCATATCTGATGATAGACCTATAAAGCCAACTTTTAGTCTCTCTCCACAGAAGCTAGCAGCTGTTTATTTCCATCCATTCATTCCATGAATATTCCCTGTTTGTATTTCCAATGCCTATTATTTGCAATTGTTTTCTATTTTATGATCAGAAATTTATTAGGCTACTTCTCAGCATTGAAAATTGTCAATGGAGGTAAATCTACAGGGAACAGAAAGGTTTTGGCCTTGGGAGTGTTCTTTTCCTTTCCTTAGTTGCTGTTTTATTTTTGTGGTCCTATAAATTGCTTCTCCCGCCTCCTTGACTTCCATCTCAATGTGCCCCACTGTCATTATTTTTCACCTTTCTCATTTCCCTGCACCCTCCCCATGCTCTCTCCTACTTTTCCCCATCTCACCTCCCCTACACTATTACCTTTTCTGTCATTTTCACCTCATATCATCCTCCTTTCTGTTCTCTTCTCTTCAACTTTCTCTCCATTCTTTTCTTCCAGCTCTTTCTATCTTCCCCCCTCTACTCATCCCCTATCCACACTCTCTCCTCTCTTCTCACTCCACTGGAAATGGATAAATGCTATCTGCACAAGCACAACCTGATTAACTTAACCTTAAATAAATCTTGCATAGTTATGGTAGATATTTTGTTCTCTTCACAATGCCCCAGCCAGCATTTATTACTAATTTTTAACTTTCCATCAGAAGTTGGTGGGCTCCTGACTGCTGCAGTCATTTTGATGAAGGTATTTTTAGCTCAAATGGGGAGATGGTGATATATTTCCAATTCGGGATGATGTGGCACCTGCAAGAATTCCAGCAAATGGCAATATTGTCTTTCCTGGCTTGAGGTTGAAGGTTTATGAGGTGCCGCAATGCCTTTTTTGGATTCTAACTGAGGAAGCTGCACTATTATTGGGAGAATACACTGCAGATCTTTAAATGCACTCTGATTTCTCAATAAATTGACTTTGTTTGGTGTGCTAACAAAGGGTTTCTTTAGTGATCCATACTGTTGTGTAACATCTCGGGTCAATGGACTTTCATGAGATAAAAGTGATTGACTGATCATATCTGATTGCAACTGTTGTGTGCTTGTGGTAAGGGGAATGAATATTTAAAGGATCAAGCATGCCGCATTGTTCGTGAATGATGGTGTCAAGTCTCTTGCTGCAATAGTTTAGTTTTAGTTTAGAGATACAGTGCGGCATCCACAGTGCGCAGATACAGGATAAAGGGTATAACATTTAGTGCAAGATAAAGTAATTTATTCCTCTTCTCCAGAGATGCTGCCTGACCCGCTGAGTTATTGTGTCTATCTTTTAGAGGAATAGTTAGTTCTGTAGAACAGTTCTCTAGCTAGACTATTGTCTGGTCCAACTGTCATTGCTCTACACTGCAGTCTCAGCCATTTCTAAATATCACATTGAACTGGTGAAGTCTGGATTTTGAGATGGTGGTATCTCCGCAGGAAACTGAGATGGATCATGCACTCGGCATTCTGATAACACATGGTTATGAACACTACAAACTTCAATTCTGAAGTTTTGAGATTCTTTGGCGTTTAGTCGAATGAGGGTCACCTTACAAGTACCTAAGGGGGCATGTCAGTTTAGATGATGTGATGGTTCCATTCGTGGGAGAATCTTACACAAGGAAGCATAGTTACAAGATTAGGGTAGCCATTTAAAACAGGCAGATAGGATGTTTTTATCACAGATGGTGATGAAATCACTGACATTCATTACCTTATAGAGTTGTTAAGGCTGTTCACCGTGGAAGTATTTAAAGTGAATATAGATAATATTTTAAAAGAATAGGAAATTGAGGGAAGTTGGGGAAATGGCACAGAGGAGGAGTGAAGCATGGGGCAAATTAATCATGATCGGATTGAGGGGTGAAACAGGTTTGAGGAGACAGGTGGCTGAATTTAGCTCCAATTTTCTTGAGATCTAATTGGCAGTTTTAAATTGATAAAGCAAATAAATAAGTAACATCTGAGAAAACTATTTCCTTTACTGGTGCTAAGCTATGTAGGAAGGAAATCAAGGAATATATTTTTACCTTTTTGGGGAGAGAATTCTAAACTTCCCTTAACCTTTTTTTTGTACAAAGGATAAGGAAAGATTCAAATTCTGTCCCCCAAAAGACTGGACAATTTTGAGAGTTATATCAATAGGTGTTTATAAGTACGAGTTCAAGGGATGGAGCAAAGGTGTGGAACTAGAGCATGGATAACACTCAGCCTTGACAGTGGAACAGATCAAGGGAATTGAATGGACTAACGTTTCTTACTCAGATGGGCAAATCGAATCTATTCTCTGGAAGATAGATTTACGTCGGCTAAAATAATTAAAATTATTCCTTTGCTGCTAATAGAAGAACGTACAATAATTTAGAATGACATCAATGTTAAATGAACTAACTTTACAGTAATGTAGTTAATTCATCAACAACAACATCCCCAAGTTTGAAGCATTATTCATCAAATTCATGCACATTACATGCAGTGAAATGAATTTGCCAGCAGCGATACATTTAAAAAGCACACCAATACACAATAAAATTTAACACAAACATCCACCACAGCATTCTTCACAGTGGTGGAAGGCAACAAAGTTCAGCCAGTCCTCCTCCCTTGTTTACCCGTGGTTAGGGCCATAGACCCTCCGTAGTCGCCACTACAGACGGCCCTTGATGTACAGGCCCTCTCGTCGGGATGATCTAAACCCCGACGTCTGTATGGTGAAACACACTTCGCGGCTTGGCGGTCTCAAATTTGCACTTTCCTACCGGAGTCCACGGCTTCAGGGCGTTATAGGCCGCAGGCCGGTGGTCGGAGCTCTTCCCCAGCGAGGGATCCCAGGCTCCGGATGGTAAGACCACGCCCTGCCCGGGGCTAGAAATTCCGCAGACCACGGCTTCAGGATGTTATCGGCAGCGGGCCGGCTGTCGGAGCTCTTCTTCGGTAAGTCCATGTCATGCTAGAAGCTACGCAGACCACAGCCCCACGATGTCAACGACACTAGACCAGCATTCGGAGCACTGGTCTCTGGCGACTCCTGGCAAGGGTCCGCGATGGAAAGTCCACGCTGCACCTGCTGCCGATGTTCTGGGCCCGACTGCGGGAAAGGCTGCTCCAATCCATGATGTTAGGCCGCAAGGGAGGCGACATGGAAAAAGTTGCGTCTCCGTGGAGGAGGCAGCCGAAAGCGGTTACCCCTTTCCTCCCCCCCCCCCCCCACTCCCCACCATCCACATAAGCCATACCAAGAGGCACCCAGCTGGACACTAGACACACAAACCCCCCCCCAAAATTAGAAATAACAAACAAGCTGCTGGCAAGGCAGCCGGCTCCCAGTGCCCCCACCGGCCCATATATGCTATTTTGTGGAAGAAAATACATTGTATTTTTACCTGTCTCTTGGCAACTTTCAGAATTACACAGTAACTTCTCAAGGTCTCTGATGTGGACCATGAACTAATAGTCTTTTGATTCAGAGATAATAGTGCCACCTACCAGAACACGGTTCAATTAAATTTTCATTGCACTAGTGGAAAAAATAAACCCCTCGACTTTAATATACTGTAGCTATTGTAATGCACTGGGGTGTAGCCTACAGCTAAACAAGTTCATTCTCTACATTAACTGAATCTGGTGTAATAAATTGATAATTAAATTATATTCTTAAAAAAATAATAATGCAAGATGGAATTAAATTTGGAAGGATAACAAACCAATCAACTGAAAATAGCAACAAGAACAGTTTCTCTCTGCTGTTATTTTAATGTGGTGTAATTTCTTTACCAAATTTGTTCACATAATCAAGCAGCTCACTGGTCTACTCTTCAATTCCTTCCCCGCACCTACCCCAGATTTAGTCTCAAGATGTAACTTGTCAAGGCTGCTTTTCTAGGAATAGATGTTCGAACAAAAATATTCACCTTCTCTTTAGATATTTTGTGCAAAACCTTCACCGAGAGAGATTTATTTCACAGACATGAAATGTAAATTGTCTGGGTACACATTAATGTGTTCCTTTAATATCACATAATTTTCCCAAGAAATTGCCTTTGTCTTTTCTTTTTAAAGATAAAAGGATCACCTATTTTTTAAAGAGCACAGTAATTTTGCATTATGTTCAGCACAGACATTATGGACTGAAGGTCCTGTTCCTGTACTGTACTGTTTTATGTTCGAACAGGGATGATTGCTAAAATGATATTCTCGTCAATAATTATTACACAAGCAATATTCTAACACACATTATCCAGTAATTAAAGCTGGATGTGCACAAATTGGTTGTTGCTTTCAGGTAACAACTTTAAAATGTTAATGCAGAGAAACATCATTCAACCACTATAACTAGTCCTTCCAAAGAAACATGTAATTTGACCATTCAGAGTGCAGTCACATTACAACTAAGATGGAAAGGTGCTGTATAAATAAAAATGTTTTTTAAAGAAATGCCACGAAGAACAAGATCCATTTTATTACATCTTAACAGTTCCCTGCGTATTGGCAAATTTATTGGCAGCATCTTGGAGAAACGAATTCACCAGCATATAGTCAGTCATGCAAGATCATTAAATTGAATCCTTCTGGAAAATAGATTACATGCGACACACTGAGGAACACACAATGTTAAAGGTTGCACTATTTAAAAGGCATGTCCCACTTAGACAATTTTTTCGGTGACTGCCGGCGACAGTCACAGTCGTAGCAGGTCGCCGAATAAATGTCTACTACAATCTACTACCTAGTCGAAGTCAACCAGCAACCCAATTCTTTGCGACTTAGGACGTCCACCTACGACGATACTATCTGAATGGTGTCAAGTTGGATAAAGGGGAAGTACAACGTGATCTGAGGGTCCTTGTACATCAGTCTATGAAAGTAAGCATGCAGGTACAGCAGGCAGTGAAGAAAGCGAATGGCATGTTGGCCTTTATAACAAGAGGAATCGAATATAGGAGCAAAGAGGTCCATCTGCAGTTACACAGAGCCCTAGTGAGACCACACCTGGAGTATTGTGTGCAGTTTTGGTCCCCTAATTTGAGGAAGGACATTCTTGCTATTGAGGGAGTGCAGCGTAGGTTTACAAGGTTAATTCCCGGGATGGCGGGACTGTCATATGCTGAGAGAATGGAGCAGCTGGGCTTGTACACTCTGGAGTTTAGAAGGATGAGAGGGGATCTCATTGAAACATATAAGATTGCTAAAGGCTTGGACACGCTATAGGTGGGAAACATGTTCCCGATGTTGGGGGAGTCCAGAACCAGGGGCCACAGCTTAAGAATAAGGAGTAAACCATTTAGAACGGAGACGAGGAAACACTTTTTCTCACAGAGAGTGGTGAGTCTGTGGAATTCTCTGCCTCAGAGGGCAGAGGAGGCAGGTTCTCTGGATGCTTTCAAGAGAGAGCTAGATAGGGCTCTTAAAAATAGTGCCCAAACATTACCCCTGGCAGTTAGGGTGTGCCAAGCACTCACAATCCTCTACGTTAAAAAAAACTTGCCCCGCACATCTCTTTTAAACGTTGCCCCTCTCACCTCAGGGGATATGGGGAGAAGGCAGGAACGGGGTACTGATTAGGGATGATCAGTCATGATCACATTGAATGGCGGTGCTGGCTCGAAGGGCCGAATGGCCTACTCCTGCACATATTGTCTATTGTCTATTATCTATTGACACATACAACAACCTACGACCACACAGACGACAGCCTACGACAACCGCAGTCAGCCTACATCCACCCACGACAAGCTACAACAAGCAACGACCTTGTCGGCAACAACTGAAGACAATTCAGTCGCCAGTACCTGTTGCCGGTTGACGTAGGTTGATGCAGGTAGTCACCAATGGAGTTCACCAAAGTCATCACCCGGCGACAACCTACATCACCTGGTGACAACCTGAATCATCCTGGCGACAACCTACGACAGCACCTACGACAGGAGAAGACAAGCAACGTCAAGCCCACTGTCGCCGAAAGCTTTTCAACATTTCAAAATCCAGCAGCGACAAGAAAAAAGTTACGACTCTTTAGGAGACTTGAGGAGACAACTCACAACCATACAGGCGTCATCCCACGACCATGTGGCGACAGCCTAGTTGCCAGTAGTCGTCAAAAAAATTGCCTATGTAGGACAGGCCCTTAAAGTTCACCAGAGGCAGAGCTCCACCTACAGCTGTTTGTAGTAAAGAGAGATTTGACATGCAATTATTAGTCAGCAAAATACTTAATAAGTGTGAAAAAGACATCTTCTAGATGCGCTGGGACGCATCATCAGTGATGTGACCTGGGGTCATCGGGTGTTTCGGGTCTCACAACATCAGACACCCTCGCCCAGGTGAGTGTAATGTGTAAGAAAGAACTGCAGGTGCTGGATTAAATCGAAGGTGGACACAAAATGCTGGAGTAACTCAGCGGGTGAGGCAGCATCTCTGGAGAGAAGGAATGGGCGACGTTTCGGGTCGAGACCCTTCTTCAGAATGTGCTCTTTGTAATCTCTATTGACAAATTTCCACACCTTTTCCTACTCGGTCATGTACATGTCATGAGTTGTACATGTACAACCCGTGACGTTCCGTGAGCTTCATGTGAACTTTCATTGCACCCTAGCATAAATGGCAATAAACGTATATCTGCATCTGTATTGCTTGATCTAATCTGCTGTTCTTCCCAAAATCTGCTCCTTTTAGTTATAGAGGCTTTGTGAGGCTTCCCCTTCATTTTCCCTCTATGCATAATTCATTTTCCTTGTTAAATCGTATTTCTATTTTAGAGACTTTAGAGACTGATTTCAGGGAATGAATACCATTTACATCAGACAAATAAATGTATAAACCTGAAAGAGTATGGTAGAAATCATTTCACCAAGGAGTACTTATGTCCCTGCGTTGAAATGATTTGGGTTTAAATTCTCCTCTGGAAACTGAACAGTAAAATGTAGATATCAATGAAGGGGTGCTATCTTTCAGATGTGATGTTAAACTGAGACCCTAACAGTGCTCCTGCAAGAGATGTGATGGCTCTGTTTTGACGTAAAAGAGGGGGGTTAGTCTGACCATCCTGATCATTATTAACCCTCATTCAAAATAAAGCTGGCCATTAGTTTCCATTAGAGTCTGAAGAAGGGTTTCGGCCCGAAACGTCGCCTATTTCCTTCGCTCCATAGATGCTGCTGCACCCGCTGAGTTTCCCCAGCAATTTTGTGTACCTTCATTAGTTTCCTTTGTTGTAAGTGAGTATTTAACAAGAGCTTCATTAGATCTGCGGAACTTTAGGATTTCGCTAAATGACAAAGCAAGTGCAGTCTTCACCTCTCTTTGACTGTCATCACCACTTAAAATAAACACAATGCAACTTTATAGGAAAAACTTTGAGGAAAAAACTTAATCATACCATTTTTCATTGAACATTCAAACAGCCAACTGCATAAATATAGTAACTTAGTTGCAACATCATGATTTAATTTTCTTTTCCCCCCCTATAACAGGCATTTATGATTGACAGATTTGTCAATTTTAAGCAAACTGTCACCTTGTAACCACAGGTATTAATTTTCTTCCATTACAATCATTTGCATATATATTTGTAATCTAACAGGAATAATTTGACAAAGCAGTGCAATAAGCAATAAGGCCATGAATAATAGCAATGCAGCAATTTTTTACATACTGTTCTGATTTCATCTAATTAAATACAATTTAATCAATGCACTAAAATAGCTCCAATAATGAACAAAAATGATTTCCTATTCTGAAAAGCTTGCTTCTTTCATTTAAAAATAAAACCTGACTTAAACATTGCTGATCAAACTTTACAAGATAAATAAAATTAAAAATGTTGGAAATATGCAATATGTCAGAGGACATAAGTGAAAAGAGAAACAGAGTTAACATTTCAGGTCAAAGAATATTCACCAGATCTGGGAAAACAAACATAAGTTTCCCGAACAAACATAGGTTTGTTTTAAATTGCAGAGATGAAAGGGATGAATTTTCAATGGGGAAAGACAATAGACAATAGACAATAGGTGCAGGAGTAGGCCATTCGGCCATTCAATGTGATCATGGTTGATCATCCCCAATCAGTACCCCGTTCCTGCCTTTCACCCCATATCCCCTGACTCCGCTATTTTTAAGAGCCCTATCTAGTTCTCTCTTGAAAGCATCCAGAGAACCTGCCTCCACCGCCCTCTGAGGCAGAGAATTCCACAGACTCACCACTTTCTGTGAGAAAAAGTGTTTCCTTGTCTCCGTTCGAAAGGAATGAATTGGACAAAGGGAATTAGATTGATGGCAGGATTGTGCTGGTGACCCTGATGTTTACGGAGCCATCTCGTTAATAGATTAAAGAGGGGAAATAGCTGAGGAGAATGTGACATATTAAGGTAGTGAAATCCAGGTCACAGCTGTTGCTGAGGCCTGACACCTCAAGAACGGTGGAAATTCATAGCGGATCAGGTAGTATTTATGGAGAAAGAAAAACTGAGTTTCTATCAGAGATGGGTAACCTTACGATAGTAATGACTGATGCAAACAGAGGAAGTAATTTCACTGAAATTGTTAATCTTGTCATCGAGTGCAAAAGGCTGCAATGTGAAGCTACAAATGTTCCCAACGGCTGCTGTGTGAACCTCTGGGACTTAAAGTGGCCACTTATGTCATAACTAATAATATTGGTAGCAATGGCAGGAGAGAAAATAGGTCATAAAACTAAGATGCGGGCTGAGTCTACAGCTATCTAGCTGTAGTAGAAATGAGCAGCTGATGGTACCAATGTTGAACTCCACAGATGCAATGATTGCAATAATTAATAATGAAATTTAAACAGTTCAGCCTAATCTTCAAACTGGAGTAACCCAATATTCTTATCCCTTTCTGAATTCTATTTGTCCACCGACTCAGATTAAAATTGTTTGCATTCATATTTTCAGCAAATTCTTGTGGAAATGTTTAATATGTGACAAAAGTTTATATAAATGCACATACTGAAAATTTGCAAAAGTAATTAGCCGGAGGCTGTTTGTGTATAATGTGATACCAATGAGGAATGGAAATTACATGTTCTGGCCCCTCCATTCCACTTTTGCAATGGGGTTTACAGTGATAGAGTTTTGCATATTCAGCTGCAGATCAGTGATAATCATTGGCATTATGTGCAATGAGCCAGCCCTTGATTAGCAGTTTACAATGTAAGAGAAAAACATCTTCAGTCTAGCCACACTCTCAAAAGCAAGGTGAACTTGGAGAGTGGATTAGAAATAGGAAGTACAGTACAATGAGTTTCTGATGATCAGTCTCTATGAACACCAGTCCCCACTGGGACATCACCATTGCGTTTGCCTCGTTTTAGCATTACTGGATTCAAAATGGAGAGTTCTCCTTTATTCTAGGAAATACAGTCCTACACTTTACAAACTCTTATAAACTCCAGCCCTACAGTCCTAGCAATATCGTTGTGAATCTTTACTGCACCCTCTCCAGTTTAATCACACCCTTCCTATATTATGGTGACCAGATATGCGCACAATATTCCAGGTGCAGTCTCACCAACTCTCGTATTTAATGTTCTGTCTGATGAAGGCAAGCATGCCAGATGCCTTCTTCGCCACCTTTTCTACCTGCGGCTAATTTCAAGGAACTGAAATTCCTGACCCCATCGGTCTCTCTGTTCTACCACACTTTCTACAGCCCTGTCATTCACTGTATATGTCCTGCCCTGATTTAACTTCCTAAAATTCATCATTTCACATTTGTCAGAGTTAATTTCCATCCACCATTCATTAGCCCGCTTTCCCAGTTCCTGTGGATCTTGTTATAACGTGGGATAACCTCCTTCACTATCCACCACACCACCACTTTCAGTGTCACCTGCAAACTTGCTGACTCTTTCATTGCCTGATCCGTTGAGTTACTCCAAGATTTTACATCTATCTTTGATCTTTTCATTGCCTTGATTTTCCACGTTTGGGACATTGGGAGAAGGGTGTCAGCAGTCAGTAGTGAAACTGAAGGTCTCCAAACTTCCAGGTTATTTTTCTGTTTTTTATATAAAAATCCCATTGTTTCAAATCCTTTATTTTAAGTAGTATAGATCATGGTGTATAGCCAAAATAATGAGATGAAGCTAAAATAAATAAATCTGTTCTTACAAATAAAAATATCAGATATGTCCCTGTGGTCTCCTAATCTGAGGAAAGACATTCTTGCCATAGAGGGAGTACAGAGAAGGTTCACCAGACTGATTCCTGGGATGTCAAGACTTTCATATGAAGAAAGACTGGATAGACCCGGCTTGTACTTGCTAGAATTTAGAAGATTGAGGGGGGATCTTATAGAAACTTACAAAATTCTTAAGGGGTTGGACAGGCTAGATGCAGGAAGACTGTTCCAGCTTGTGTCTCTGGAAGGATCTTCTCGGCTAAAGGCTTGAGTCGGTTGTTCATGATGCAGGTGAGGACTTTGCCTGATATTGTTAATAGGGAATTTCTACAATAGTTTTGGCAGTCAGATCGATCGCCTTTCCTTTTGTAGATGGTAACGATTGCTGAGTCTTGGTACATCTTCATTTATCCAGATCTAGATGAGAAGTTGATGCAGATGGTAATGGAGCAGGTTACCTCCAACTTTGTAGACTTCGGCTGGTATTCCATCGAGTCCAGCTGCCTTGTTGGTTTTCTAGATTTTGATGGCTTCCTTGACTTCTACAAGTGATGCTTGGGGAGTCGTCAACGGGCCGCTTTGGAATGTTCTTGATCACATTTCCTGTCAAATGAGGAGGTTTGATCTTCAAAGTGCTCTCTCCATCTAGAATTGATATCAGCATTGCTCTTCAGGATGGTTGACCCATCTTTGCTTTAGAGAGGGGCTTCATCGTGAGTGGATGGACCTAAAATGGCTTTGGTGGCGTTGAAAAAGCCTCGAGTGTCGTTGGCGTCTGCTAGTTGTTGGATTTCCTGAGCTTTCTCCCTCCACCATTGGTTTTTCAAGTTTCAGGTGCTCTTCTGGACTGTAGCCTTGCATTCCTGATAGCACTTCCTTTTAGTAGCCGACTGTTGGTCATTTTGTAAGGTGATGAAAGCTTTTAGAAACATAGAAACATAGAAAATAGGTGCAGGAGTAGGCCATTCGGCCCTTCGAGCCTGTACCGCCATTCAATATGATCATGGCTGATCATCCAACTCAGTATCCTGTACCTGCTTTCTCTCCATACCCCCTAATACCTTTAGCCCCAAGGGCCACATCTGACTCCCTCTTAAATATAGCCAATGAACTGGCCTCAACTACCTCCTGGGGCAGAGAATTCCAGAGATTCACCACTCTCTGTGTGAAAAATGTTTTTCTCATCTCGGTCCTAAAAGATTTCCCCCTTATCCTTAAACTGTGACCCCTTGTTCTGGACTTCCCCAACATCAGGAACAATCGTCCTGCATCTAGCCTGTCCAACCCCTTAAGAATTTTGTAAGTTTCTATAAGATCCCCCCTCAATCTTCTAAATTCTAGCGAGTACAAGCCGAGTCTATCCAGTCTTTCTTCATATGAAAGTCCTGACATCCCAGGAATCTGTCTGGTGAACCTTCTCTGTACTCCCTCTATTTTCTCTTTTCATCTATGAGTTGTTGGGAGTTGTTTGTCATTATTGTCAAACCAATTCTGATGTTTTTTTTACTTGAACTCAATTGTTTCCTTGCAGGAGGCGATGATAGCGTTCTTCAATAGATTTCAGTGTTCTTCGACAGATGGTGGGATTTGTTGAGGCAGCTGTTCTTGAAGTTTGTGTTGAAACTTCTGTACATGGTTGATGTCTTGAAGGACGTCAACATTGAATTTCTTGACGGTGTTCTGGTTTTGATGTTTCCTTTTGGGCCGAATCTTCAGTCTCATGGTGGACGAGATGAGACGTTAACCTGTATTCTCTCTGTGAATATTAACTAGTCTGCTGTGTCTTTCACATTTTCAGTTTTATCGTTGAATTTCTTGTTAATCCAGTTATTTCTGGCCAAGTCTATCCAGTTATACAACCGGGGGCTTCTATCAACCACATCAGCCTATCACATTGCACTTTTAAACATACATGTCAGGCAAAAAAAGTCTCCATGCTTCCTGTTTGATGCAAGGTGTAATGTGGGTATGATCCAAAATATATGGGAGATCAATCATTTACCCACAGCTGATATCTCTCATCTTCAGGTGAATGAATTAAATATAAATATCTTGTTCGAGAGGAACTTCACAAGCACTAAGATGTGACAGATGCAAGCTCAGTCAGTTCCATTGAGATCACAAGCCATTAGAAATACTGCTCTGAAAGACATCTAGAGGTCATCAATACAAATGACATGAAATCCAATCGAGAATTCGAGAGAAACTGTTCTTGAAGTTTTGAAAGCAACAGTAGAAATGTCTTGCTCCAATTATATCAGACACCAGTAAGGCCACATCTGGAATATTATATACAGATTCTGATTACCTTATCAAAGGAGGGCATAGATATAATTATAGAATGTCACAAAGATTCATAAAACCTAGAGTAAACCCCATCCCAGAAGTAAAAGGAGAGATTGAGCAAACTAGGCCGAATTTCTATGTTCAGAAGGACAAATTTAGCAAAATGTACAAGATTCTAACATGCCTTGACATGAACTTTTTTGCTTGTTTCTTTTTGATCTGTGCTTTCACTCACTAGTTTCAAAAGCAAAATATTCAGGACAGGAGTTACCTTCATCCAAAGGCTAAGGAATCTTTGTAATTCTCTATCCAAGAGAGCTGTGGGGACACAGTCACGAATATATTCAAGATTGGTGAAAGTTTAGGTATTGAAGGAATCAAGCGATTGATTCATTCATGATGGATCCATTCATGATGGAGCAAGTATAAATGGCTGAAAGGCATACTCCTTCCATTTTTAAATTTTCTTTAGGTTTCAGCATCTGTTTAAGTTATCAAATGGTACAGTGAAAAGCTTTGTTTTGCATGCTGTCCAATCAGATCCTACTCTACACAAATACAATCGAGCCCAAACTCCAGTACAATAGGGAGAGCAAAGGGGAATATACAGAATGCAGAATATAGTTCTCAGCATTGCAGTGCATCACTTCCATGGGCAGAGTCCAATGTCCACAATGAGGTGAATCAGACTATATGGAAGGACTGATCAAAAGTCTACAAAGGAGAAGAAAATATATGTAGAGTGGTATTAACATGGAATCTGTTGCCTAAGGGAACAGTTGAAATGACTAATAGAGATTTATTTCAGAGCGAGCTGGAGAGAAAAGGAAAGAGAGTGTCATCTTGTTAGAGTTAAATGTGGGAAGGAGAAAGGAGCTTTCAATGAAACATAGACTCTGATGGAACAAATGAGCTGGTTTGCCAGTTTTGTTTATTCTCCACTTTTATTTCAGTGCCCAGTTCCATTCTCACTAAGACGGTGCATATTGGGAAAGGAGCAGATTATAAAAAGGAAAATAAAAGAAGGTCAGGCTAGCACTGATTGAATTCAGACGTGAATTTTTCAAATTAATCTTAGGTGAGTGACATTCAACAATAATTAGTTAATCGGGGAGTTTTCTTTAGTCCATAAATTGAACTATTGTGTTCCCACAGTATCCAAAAGAAAACAAAGACACAAAGGAAAGAGACACGAGGAAACATTGCACTGACAACACATTGCTGTATGATGGCCTAGGATGTTAAATTTAATTTAAAGAGGAACAATTAAATGTCTGCATTCAATGAGAAAAAGGGGATGGAATACTTTGAAGAATTCAAAGTAAGCAGTTACAATCTTACATTGTGCCAGGTTGAATTAGAGTTACATCAGGAAGCAGTTACATGCTCAAAGGATTATGATCAAGAACTCTGCCAAAATAAACCTCCATTTAGTCAGCTGCTATAACTTAATGAAGCATCCCAAGATGTTTCACAGGAGCAATTAGCAATAAGTTTGACAATTTTACCAAGCAGCCAAAGTGATTAAAGAGGTGCAACAAATAAAAGGGTTTGGGAAAATAATTCCAGGGTGAGGATCCTTGCAGTTGGAGGCACTGGCAGCCAATGATGGGGGAATAGATGTCAGGGATAAACCAGAGCAGAGTTAAAGGTTTCTGGAATTCTTAGGGGGTTACAGGGTTGGGGAAGATCCCAGAGTTAGGAAATGGAAAGGCCTTTCGCAAATTCAAAGAGAAACTTAGCAATTGCTGGACTGGGAAACGTTGTAGGCCAGCAAACACAAAGACACATTGTGACTCAAGCTTCGAGTGAGTCAGGACAGATAGATGATTTTCGGAAGCGCTGATGTTTACAGAAGGAGACATCATAAAGTAATTTGTCAAGAATCGAAGGAGTCTTGTGATGTTCTCAGGTCTTGGGAAATCTCAAGAAGGTCATGCCGAACTTCTACCAACACATCACGTGTGCCACCAGCGGGGAAAGAACATTGGACCACTGCTATACGCCGTTCCGGAAAGGGCTACAAGGCCGTTTCACTCCCTCCCTTAGGAAAATCTGACCACGCTGCCATTTTCCTGCTGCCGGAGTGTAAACAGAGGATAGTTCGAGAAGCGGCAGTGACGAGGGACGTAAAGCGGTGGTCCGACCAGTCAGAGGCCATGCTGCAAGATGCACTGAGCGATGTCGACTGGAATATGTTCCAAGCAAGTTCCAGTGATGTCAGTGAGTTCGCTGAAGCAGTCACGGACTTCATCGCAACAATAACCAACAATATCTTCCCCACGGTAAGGGTAAGCACCTTTCCGAATCAAAAACCCTGGGTAGACAGGTCCGTACGTGTGGCCTTGAATGCTCGCACCGCTGCCTACAAATCGGGCCTAGCATCAGGAAACATGAACGTCTACAAGGTAGAGTCCTACCGACTGCGAAGGGTGGTGAAGGACACAATAAGGAGGCACAGAGACAAGATGGAGTCACATATGGAGCAGCAGGACACCAGACCCCTGTGGCAGGGGCTATGGACTCTAACCTACTACCGGAGAAGCCCCTCCTCAACTGGAAGTGCCGGCACCTCCCTAGCTGATGATCTGAACTCCTTTTACGCTAGTTTCGAGACAGGCAACATCATCCCAGGTCTGCCGACTATCGACAATACCGCCAGCGTGCTGGCTATCGAAGCTGAAGGGAGGAATGTGCGCACATTCTCGCTGTCCGAGCACGATGTGAGTAGGGCTCTGACACGGGTGAACACGAGGAAAGCTGCAGGCCCCGATAGCATCTCGGGGCGAGTACTTAAGTCCTGTGCTACGTCGCAAGCTCCGGTGCTCACTACAATATTCAACCTCTCCCTGGACAAGTCCGTGGTCCCTGCCTGCTTCAAAAAATCCATCATTGTACCGGTACCAAAAAATGCCTTCCCAGCCTGTCTGAATGACTACCGTCCGGTGGCCCTTACCTCGGTAGTCATGAAATGCTTTGAGAGGCTGGTGAAGAAACACATCTGCGCCTTCCTCCCTCACAACATGGACCCGTTACAGTTCGCATACCGTCCGAACAGATCCACGGACGATGCGGTCTCCCAGGTTTTGCACACCGCTCTCTTTCATCTTGACAGCCAGAAGGGGGGGTACGTGAGGATGCTGTTCATAGACTTCAGTTCAGCCTTCAACACGATAGTCCCCACCAGACTGTCCGAGAAGCTACTGGAATTGGGGCTCAACACCCCCCTGTGTGCCTGGGTCCTGCACTTTCTCACCGCCAGGCCCCAGGTAGTCAATATGGGGGGAAATACATTGAAGTCTCTCACCCTGAGCACAGGATCCCCCCAGGGTTGCATCCTCAGCCCCCTACTGTACTCCCTGTACACACATGACTGTGTGGCTAGGTTCAGCTCCAACTCGATAATCAAGGTTGCTGATGACACTGGTGGTGGGCCTGATCTCAGACAACGATGAGATGGCCTACTGGGAGGAGGTGGCTGATCTGGCACTCTGATGTCAGGACAACACCCTCTCTTGAATATCAAAAAAACTAAGGAGCTGATCGTGGACTTTAGGAGGGCACATCATCCGAGGACGTACACACCATTGAAGATAAATGAAGTTGAAGATTAAAAGGTTAGGGAATTAGGATGTTGGGACAAATGGGTGTTGGGGGGATTGGAGTAGGTGGGAGGTTGACAAGTGGAATAGTTGAGTCGATGCTGACCTTAGTGCTGTGTTGAAATGGGTGCAGAGACATCAGGGATTCAAATGGGCACTTGTGACATGAGTGACATTTGCACAAATGATGCTATTTACATGCCAGTTATACATGGGATGGCATTATTGTATATGCAGCAAGAGATTGGAATTCCTTAGTTTTCATCTCCCTTTACCCATATGGTACCAACCCTGACCTACCAATCTCATTCTTGACCTGAAATGCCAACCCCTTCTGATCTCCTAATTGTCCTAACCCCAGCACGTAACAACTCAAATCCACAGCCGTCTGCGATCACTCCATCCTTGCAATCCCCTCCGCTCTCAGCATGCCTGGCCTCCCAACTCACTGACCCTCTCCTCCTATCCACAACATCCAAAATTTCATGATGTCTCAAAGCCAAATTCCCCAATTAACCATTCTTGGCACCAACTTTGTGCTCCCGACAGAAACCCTAATTGGCACCCCTTATCTCTTCTTTCTTGATCATTGCATCCAAGTGCAGACTAATTCTCAGTGAAGTTTCTTGTCTGATTCATTCCCCTAATTCCTGGTCACTGCTGAATATCCCCTTCTCTGATTATATTCCTAAGCCTTAAACTTGGCCGAGGCGCCCCTTTTAGATGCTGACCCTGACCAATCCTACTTTCAACCAATTGCCTCTCTGATCCAGGTCCTCATGTGGACAGCCCTCTCATTCAGTCCCCCAATCTGGCCTTGGCCCCAGGCGGTGCATCTTCCGCTACAAGTTGTAACAGCCTTTCAGGTTAACCCAGCCTCGGGGGTTGTGTTGGGAGCAGGGTGTTGGCGCTCATGTATAAAATAATCATTAGCACACTGTTTTATGCACGCAGTTATGTGAATATAATTTCGAGGCCATTATGAGTTGTATTATCAGATAAGCTCTTAATATCCACATTAGCTGCATCAGTACAATTGGTAGAACAAATAATTTCATTTTGCCCTCAAAAGATTAATTTAGTTTCAAGGACTACAGGGAATGAAATTATAACCACAACTACCTTTCAGTCAACATGGCAAACATCCTGCAGTTGCTTTGTGAGTGATGTGCAATTACATTGCCAAGGAATGTGATACTTCCTCCAAACTGCTGAACCTTGTAATGTAGCCAGTATCTTTATCCAGAGATAGTCAAAACAAAAGCAAGGAAATGACCGAACAGGGATTTTGCATCAAAAGAATTATTTTCCTGCAGTTTGGCTCTGACTGAAATCAGACAATGAAACAAGTACATAATAGATAAATATGTCATCCTTCAGTGTGAGATAATCAACAATTCTGTTTACTGGCTTACTACAAAAGTATGGCAGACTATTTAAGTTGATAATTCAGATTTACAGACTTTTCTCATGACCTCCATTAAGAACTGGAAATTGGTAATTCTGTAAAGAAAGCTTTTCAATTTATGGTGCCTTTTACAATCCTGGGATTTCCCAAATCCCTTTAGAGTTAATTAGGTACTTTTGAAGTACATTCATTGTTATAATGTGTAATATCATGTGCAGCCCCACAGCAGCTGACAATTACACTGTTCAGTCCCCCAAATGCTTGATTGTACCTAAAATAAGTCAGGGGTTTGTAACCTGTGAAGGATTTGTATTGTGGAGGAAGGAACTGTAGATGCTGATTTAAAAATGCACCGAAGATAGACACAAAATGCTGGAATAACTCAGCTGGACAGGCAGTATCTCTGGAAATAAGGTATGAGTGACATTTCGAGTTGAGACCCTTCTTAAGACTGAGAGTCAAGGGAGTGGGAGACTAGAGATATGGAGGGTAAGGTGTGAAAATGACATCAAAGATGTCGATCAAGGAAATGTAGAGTGGTTCATTGTTAGATGAAAAGAAAATGACAACGAGGCATTCAATCAGTAAAATTAATCAGGAGGACAGTGAAACTAGTTGGAGAACTAGGGTGATGGAGGGACAGAGAGAGAGGGAAATCAAGGGTTACTTAGTTAAGGGGCTGTCCCACTGCGGCAACCTAATTGGCGAGTTTAGAAGAGTTTGAAAAAGTGTCATGTTGAAGACCTCCTTCGACCTTCTTCGACTTTGTTGAAGACTAGCTTCGACTAGCATTGAGTACCTTCGATTACCTTTGACTACCCTCGATTACCTACGAATAACATGCCGACCTACTACGACCTACTTCGACTAAACCTACGATTAAAAGAAATATCGATTTTTTCCATGGCGACCTTTTTTTACTCGCGGGCATTTTTCAGCATGTTGAAAAATACGCCTCGACCTAACAGGTCGCGAGTACGCGGGGACTATTCTCGAGCATGAAGGAGAGTTACAAAGACCTCCTAGAACCTCGTGTCGACCATGCTGCGAGTATGAGTCGAGTGCAAACTCTTCTAAACTCGCCAATTAGGTCGCCGCAGTGGGACAACCCCTTTAGAGAAATCAATATTCACACCACTTGGTTGTAAGCTGCCCAGAACAATCCAAGCGGGCAGCCAACACTGATTTGTGCCAGAGTTGATGATTTGATCTGAACTACTCTTTCTCAGTCAACCAAAGATGTGTTGGCACATTGAAAGCAGTGGTGAATTTCATCATCCATGTCTGTCTTCTCTCTCCTGAGTTTTAATATGCAGTCCATGTTTTAAGTGTTTCATCATTGATCTTTATTGTTGGAGAATACGTTGCACAGCAATTTCAGGCTTTTGTTTGTGGATGTTCAGTGAATAAACTGAAGATGAATTGGAGCTGAGTTGCAAGTGTCATCTGCATTATGTATGTTGTTACTAGGGATGGCGATGACCTTCGTTCTGGAGTATTTTCAAGAGTTTTGCATTAGTTATTATTAGTCAGTATTTTCATGTTTAATAAGTGATAGGAGCAGAATTAGGCCATTCAGCCCATCAAGTCTACTTCACCATTCAACCATGGCTGATCTATCTTTCCCTCGTAACCCCATTCTCCTGCCTTCTCCCCATAACCCCTGACTAATCAAGAATCTATTAATTTCTGCCATAAATATCCATTGACGGCCTCCACAGCCTTTCGTGGCAATGAATTCGATTCATTCCCCTCTGAGGTAAGAAATTCCTCCTCATCTCCTTCCTAAAGGAACGTCCTTTAATTCTGAGGCTATGACCTCTGGCCCTATCAACAGTGGTACTTTACTCATGAAACAGCTTACAGAGCCAGCAGCTTCTTTATTGTCACTTTCTTTCAAACAGCCTCCTCCTGGAACTTTATTCACCAAATGTTGTAGCAAGATTAGAAGTAGATAGACCCATTAAATATTCATTAAAGAGATTAGAGCACTGTAGGAAAAATTGTTAACCATAGATCAATATATCATTTATTATATTCCTCCCTTATTAATTAAATAAAAACAAAAAAATCCAAATAACTGTCTAGTTTCTATCTGCCTTACTTTAACACGAAGTCCAATTACTTGAGCAAACAGGCTACTCTTCCTAATTTATTTCAATGTGGTTCTGATTCTCTGAAAGTCTGCACTCCCTGGTATCTCCATATCTGCTTGTGTCAAAGAAACCTCCTCTATGATGTCACCTACACATTTTGTTAATCCTGGCTAAATTGGAGCAGCCATGGTATTAAGCTTGAGTAAGGGCTTCTGTGCTGCTAGGTCATTTTGGTCACGTTAAATGTGTCTTTGCAGAACTGAGACAAGCTGCTGAATGGTGCCAGTATGTCTGTGGCCCAGACAAGCGCTGCAGAGAAAGAATGGGACATCTGCAGAAGTCTTACAATGAGGTGTAAAATGCATGGAACTGATTGGTTCAATGCAAACCAGATATACATAGTTTAAATTATGTTGCAAAGCCTTATTTGGATAGTTGTTGATTGGTTGAAATGTTAAGCTTTGTCTGGGTTATTTGAATCTCAAGGCACATGTTGCATTATTCATAAGTCTGAAGAAGGGTTTTGGCCCGAAACGTCGCCTATTTCCTTCGCTCCATAGATGCTGCTGCACCCGCTGAGTTTCCCCAGCAATTTTGTGTACCTTCTGTTGCATTATTCATCTGTGTTGGCTTCTTTCTAGAAGCTCCTTTTGAATGCAATTAGTTACTATGTTATTGAGTTGGGGAACTGTCCATCATGTACTGTTGTAATTGACATGGGTTATTGGACTGTACAGAGAACACCCCTATTTGGTTCGGCCCCTCAATGTTCGGGGACCTATAAAAGGTAGCTCCCACGAGGTCCGATGTCGATCTTCTGGAAGAAGGCTTGGGACTGCGTGACCTTTTGGAGTGTCTCTGCTTGCACGAGGCTGGAAGGGCTTGGCTAAGCAGATACAAGGATCGAACCCGCGATGGTTAGGTATTGTATAGGAGAATTTGTGTTGTGTTATTCAAAATTAAGTTTAGTTGCTCAAGTGCTTGATTCGGTATTTTATTGGCTGAAACTAGACTGGGGGGAGCTTAGAAAGAGCTATTTACAATTTGATAAAGTTCAATCTATCTCTGAACTGTGCTGCACCATATGCCAAGTCATCATAATGTTCTGTTGTCAGTCTGTTGTAAATTTCATTCTCACTGTGTCTCTGACATTCAGCTGTGGTACCACAGTGTAGTGATGTGCTTGACATCTTTTGACCACCTTCATTTGCCTTCCTGCACCTTTGGATAAAGCAGTCCTTGTTGTTGGAGTAGCATCCCAGTTCATCTACTTTTCACTCTCTATCAGGGCCATTCATCATCCCTTGGGGAGGACGGGGTGCTCAAAAGAGCATTTGACATTGATAATATGGCCCTTTTTAGCAGTGCCTTAGCTAGTTTCACTGCATTTCTATTACACCATGTGATGCTGTTGAGGGATCAAACTACCAGCCTCAGAACCTTTTTAATCTCTCTGGTGCCATTAGCAGTGTGAGATGAATGAATGGCAAATTATATTTTGAGGTAGTGAATGATCATCAATGTTCCTTACAGATCTGTATAACAATAATTTATAAAGTTTCTATTTCCCATTTGGGCAACATAGAACTGGCCTTTTGTCTGATAGTTAGTAATATGTTCCAAAGGATGTCAGATTGTTTAAGGAGATATTCCATTAAAAAAAAGATTTGAACTGGCTATGGCTGTAGCTCACAAACCACAGAAGATGTAGTTGGTATATCATCAGTTGCAAGTGGAGAGAATTGTACAATTCCTTGATGCTCTTGAATGAACCTCTGGATAATATTCTTGATTTAATCCATTGCAATTGACCGGAACTAATTGGTTAGACACAACCAAGTGTGCCTCATTTCAGCTGCCACTTTTCCTGAGACCCAGAGTACCTGACGCCAGTTGCCTGAAAAAAACATAATGATGGTCCCCACCCCCAGAACCTGTTCCTTTTATGCACCCTGTGACTCAATGAGTGCCACTCTCATCTGTGTCAGATGATTCATGATTCCATATTCACTGACTAAACTCCATGGTGACTAGTGAGGGAGCATTAAAGTATCAGAAGAACCATTTTTTTTTTCAGAAGAGACATAATGCAAAGGTCTTCTGCGCCTATTGCCAGAATGCACCAGCCAACAATATAAAACAGATGGAAAATTCTTCATCTCTCGGAGGACATTTGGTACTTCAACACTTTTCAATCGGTGACATGCACTTGCTTAAATGATGCACAATCATGTAATTAAGCTAAAGATGGACACAAAATGCTAACCTCTGAAGGTTACCGACCCAAAACATCACCCATCTGTGTTCTCCAGAGATGCTGCCTGACCCGCTGATTACTCCAGCATTTTGTGCCTATCTTTGGTATAAACCAGCATTTGCATTCCTTTTTATTACATGTAAATAAGCTATTAGGCAAATTTGAGTTAGAAATGCATGCACACAATATCAAAATACCTCAAAGCTCTTTGCAGATAATTAAATACTTCGGATGTGTAATTACTAACTTAACTTGCAGGCAAACTACTTTAACCACAGGATAGACTCGATGATTCTCAACTTATTTCTTCCTGCACAATAACAACATAAATTCACAAAGGTTGAGTGTTATACTGTATGGCTGGAGTTGCTTAGCAGGTCACAAAGCTAACACCTGAGAATCAGGACTGAGCAATTTTAAAGTCAGGGCACACTCTTATACCCAAAAGGTTGTAATTTGTATGCAATAGTTTCTCGTCTTTCACATTCAGATCTAGCGCATGTTTTTTGTCTATTTGTGAATGTGAGGAATTCTACTTATGGTTTCAGATCGCATTGTTTGGCAGTTTGCATCTTAAGAAACCAGGCGTATCCTCATGGTAGCATCCCTGTGAAACACCATGGGAGCTTCTGCTATGTGATATCTGCTACATAAATGTATGCAATTGTGATCGTTTCCAATTTTTTTACTGAAGGGTTCTGTTTATCATTTGAAGAATCGTCTTTACGTCCTGTGATTCGGTTGACTTGGGAATGCCTGATGCTGACAGTGGGCATAAAGAAATGATTTGTTTTTTCTTGACACTCGTTAATGAAATGGATTTGGTGGAAGCAATTGATAATTTAATACTGCAATAACTTTGACAGAGTGGATTTTTGCAATTCTCTATTGTTGAAGGCACTAGCTGCTCAGTCATTGAGGAAAATGCAGCCTAAGATTGATGGATCATTGGATATTAAGTGGAATAAGAGACATGGGGGGGGGGGAGGGGGGGGAGATATGATGGTGGACATAATATAAAATAATGAAGCAGGCTCATGACGCATCCACCTTACTCTTGCCTACATTCCGTGTTTTGATTTGTGAGCCCTGAGATAGTTCTACAGTATTAAAATAATGTTAAATAAACTGACTGAACTAATGGTCCCAATTTCTCAGTGTAGTCTCACAACAATTAAAATAATTTCTGAAAACTACATCATACAAACACTGTTTGATGTCGTCAATAATTGTGAAGTGGTGTTATCAGCACAACAGCTTTACTATTGTAAGCAGCATTATCTCCGTCTCACCATGGCACAGGAGATTGTAAGTATCAATAAAAAGGACAATGGAGCTAAATATTAATGTGCCTATCATGCTTTTAGACTTGGAGAGATAATTTAGCTTTAACCACCAATTTGCAGAATTCAATTACAAAGCACTGGTTGGAATCTCAGAATATCACTTGCTAAAAATGGAGTTATTCTGTCACTGTCAATCAGGGATACTGACACGAATAATCCAAAATCAATAGTTTCCATTTCCGTGCGGCAATGAAACACCCCAGGTCACTTCCGAGGAGCATAATCGCCAGAATTTGACTTTGAGCCGTACATGCAAATGATGATCAGGAATCACCAAAATGTTGTGCAAAGCTAGAGAGTGACAAAAGGTAGGACCCCTAATTTCTCGGCTGGATGTTGATGGAGGTTATTAGTGATAGAGGATGGTGATCTGGATGGATGTGTTGGATGGTGCTTGGCCACAGGAGTAGAAATAGATGATGGTTAAAGGGGGCTGGTGACATCAAGCAGATCACAAGAATGGTTATAGTTTATTGGGTAGCTTGTTAATCTTGAACGAGACTCTCCTGCTAACAAGCAGTGACAATCTTTTCCGTCTCTGGATTTCTCTCTCTCTCTCTCGCAGGATCACTGTACAATATATCAATTGTACTATCTAATGTGGACATTTACTGTAACTGGTATCCTTATGCAGACAAGCTGCCTACAACATCACCTCAAGATCAATTTGACCTGAAACATTAACTTTGATGCTGCTGCATACTTCCAGCATTTTCTAATTTTATTTCAGATTCTCTGTAAATACTTTTATTTTTGCTTTTAAGTCACCTTGTTTGGATTGCGAATCTATCTAATTAGCTTATTGCTTATCCTAAAATCTTTTAGTGTAGAAATCCATTTTATGCCTGTTATGATGACATTGTCGTATTGCATGCACATCGAATCATAGAATTATATACATTGGACAAGCCCTTTGGCCCACAGAGACCCCATCATCATTGATAACCCATTTACACAATTTCCATTTTTATTTCACTCACATTCCCATCAACAACCTCTAGATTCCATCACACATATATAAAGTGGGAGCAATTTACAGTTCATGTGATAAGAGCAGAGTTAAACCCCTGTCTCACGGTGCGAGTCCACCCACGAGTGATCCCGAGTTTAAAACAAATCAAACACGTGGTAATCACGTAGAATTAACGTAGCGGGAACGTCGGAACTCGTAACGCTAACGGCAGGTACTTGGGAAACTTGTTAACTCGTGAAAATCTTTCAACATGATGAAAGATTTCCACGAGTCAAATTTACTCTTGAAGTAAAAATTTTAAACTTTTAAACTCGTTGTAAGAACGTAGTAGCTCTTGAGTTTACCGTAGTGACTCGTGACTCTACCGTGGGCACTCTTTAACTCAGCGGGACAGGCAGCATCTCTGGAGAGAAGGGATGGGTGATGGGATGACGTTTCCAAAATTCTGCTGCATCTTTGTGTTACTCCAGCACTGTGTGTTCACTTTTTGTCAACAGGCATCTGCCCTTTCTTGTGTATGACATTATTTGTATCCGTGGCAATTGATTGTCGCTCCGTTCATTTCCCAGGGGGTCGGGACTGGAGGGGGGAGATGCTGCCTAGTGACGATCTCATTTATCCAACGAGTTACGCTCTCTTTAAGGATTAATTTCTAAATAACACGCCAATTTCTCTTCATTCGCTGTTATATCCGAGAACTGCTCCAGATGAACTCCTGGATGTGATTTTTTTTCCTCCCGGGGTAAAAGAAAAAACAAATGCTCTTAGAGCACCAGGGGTGGGGTAGAGGCGTACGACCAACGAACGGGGCGATATTATCCAGAATTAGTTAAATAAAACAAAAATTGGAGTACTGAATAATGGCACAGATTTGAGAGGTGCAGGAAGGAACTGCATATGCTGATTTAAACTGTAGATAGGCTCAAAAAGCTGGGGTAACTCAGCGGGACTGGCAGCATCTCTGGAGAAAAGGAATGGGCGAGATTTTGGGTCGAGACCCTTCTTCAGATTGCAGTCTGCAGTCGCCTAGTCCATTTCTCCAAAGATGCTGTCTGACCCGCTGAGTTACTCCAGCTTTTCGTGTCTTTCTACGGATTTTAGAGAGTGAGATTCACTGCCAGACATCGTCGATATATTAAATGTACAAGAGTCGTTTCACATAACTGTAATCAAGGAAACAGCAAAGTACGAATAGTCCGATTATTGTAGCGGTATAGCAAAGACATCTCTGCTGTCCGTTTTTGGTGTTTCATTTATTTGTTCTTCCCCCCTCCCCCTCCCCCGCCCCCCCACCCCCCCCCCCCCCACCTTTCCCTCCCAACTTCAGTCCCGTCCCGACCCCCTGGGAAACTGAAGGGAGCGACAATCAACTGTCACGGGTACAAATAATGTCATACACAAGAAAGGGCAGATGCCTGTTGACAAAAAGTGAACACACAGTGCTGGAGTAACACAAAGATGCAGCAGAATTTTGGAAACGTCATCCCGTCACCCATCCCTTCTCTCCAGAGATATGCTGCCTGTCCCGCTGAGTTAAAGAGTGCCCACGGTAGACTCACGAGTCACTACGGTAAACTCAAGGGCTACTACGTTCTTACAACAAGTTTAAAAGTTTAAAATTTTTACTTCAAGAGTAAATTTGACTCGTGGAAATCTTTCTTCATGTTGAAAGATTTTCACGAGTTAACAAATTTCCCGAGCACCTTCCGTTACAAGTTCCGACGTTCCCGCTACGTTAATTCTACGTGATTACCACGAGTTTGATTTGTTTTAAACTCTGAATCACTCGTGGGTGGACTCGTACCGTGAGATAGGGCCATTAGACTATTTGGCCCATCAAGTCTACTCTCCCATTCAATCATGGCTGAGCTATCTTCCCCTCTCAACCCCATTCTCCTGCCTTCTCCCCATAACCCCTAATACCTGTACGAATCAAGAATCGATCAATCTCTGCCTTAAAAATATCCATTGACATTGCACAGAGGCTGTGGAGGTTCAATTCCACAGATTCACCACCATCTGACTAAAGAAATTCCTCCTCATCTCCTTCCTAAAGGTACGTCCTTTTATTCTGAGACTATGACCTCTGGTCCTAGACTCTCCCACTAGTGGAAACATCCTCTCCACTTCCACTCTATTCAGACCTATTCAGTGACCAATCAACCCATCAATCTGTACTTTTCTGAGATCTGGGAGGAAAGCGATCCCCCCTGAGGAACACCATGTGGTCTTGGAGAATGGGCAAACTGTACAGCACCCGATCTCAGAATTGAACCTGGATCGCTGGAGTTGAAAGGCACCAGTTCCACTAGCTACTTCATTATGCGGCTCCACTTCCATCTAAAGTCACTATGCTCTGCCTGCAAAAATGGATTCCATGAAATTATTACTATTCTGCATGCTCAGCATAAGGTTGAATATCTGCCCCGAGCTAATCAAACATTCTGCTGTTGTCGCAGGCCCTCTGTTGTCAAGGTTTGTATTAAATCTTCGATTGCACTTGTCTTAAATGTGATAATGGCTGGAAATGAGTAATTTACTTCTTCTGACTGCAGCAAACTGTAAACAGCAGGTTACAATAAAAAGACTTAAGACTTTTGACTTAAAAAGAGACACCAGATAGAATTTGCACCAAAATATTCACTGACAGGGCAGACAGATGGAACACAATAACAAGAAAAACAACAACTTGTATTTATATAGTAGCACCTTTTAATGTGGCCAAATGGCCCTGGGCACTTCAATAAAATATTATCAGGTTAATTTTGAATGAGTCACATCATGGGAAATCAGAGCAAGTGACTGAAAGCTCAGACAAGGGGTGGATTTTAAAGAGAAGGGAAACAAAGGTTTAGTGAGGAAATAACATTTTCAAATTGTAATGGTTAAAACACAGGTTGTGCAAAGGATCGACTTGAGCAGAAATGTAGCACTGATGTAAGTTTCAGACACTGTAGGACAAGCCATGATAAGGCAATGATGTCCATTTAAAACCAAAGCACTAGTTAATTGGGAACTAATGTAAATGTGGTAGAGAGGTTTGAATGGTGAATGACATTATGTCAGAAATAAATATCTGCAAAAATGACACCCATCATTGCATCTTTCATCTCGCCTAGCTGATAATTCCCTAACTGAAGGTAATTAGTAATACATATGCATTAGACATATTTTTAAAACTTTTTTAAAAATTGTATTGGACTTCCATTAATAGGATTAGCTTGACTTCAGCCCCACCAACCTGGTTCCTCTTTGCTGTTCCTCTACTATGGCTCCGCAAATGTCTCCAAGTAATTATTCAGTTCCCTTCTGAAATTGAATCGTCTTTCACGGCTTTTTCAGCCAGTGAATCTTCTTCACAAAAATAATTGTAACCATTGCTTTCTGTATGTTGTGTTACACTTTATAAATTAAACCCATTTTATCCTGAAACATATTGTTTGGCAGTTACTGTCTAATAAATAGTTTGTGCAGACAACTTGTGCAGACAGCTCTTGCAAAATGACTTAACAGAAAGATAATTGCCAATGTGTAACAAACTATTGGACTCCTTTCCTGTTCTTACTCATTTTAGAGACATATAAAATAGGTGCAGGAGTAGGCCATTCTGCCCTTCGAGCCAGCACCGCCATTCAATATGATCATGGTTGATCATCCAAAATCAGTACCCCATTCCTGCTTTCTCTCCATAGCCCTTGATTACATTAGCCCTCAGAGCTACATCTAACTCTCTCTTGAAAACATCCAGTGAATTAGCCTCCACAACCTTCAGTGGCAGAGAATTCCACAGAAATTCACAACTCTCTGGGTGAAAAAGTTTTCCCTCATCTCAGTCCCAAATGGCCTACCCCTTATTCTTAAACAGTGACATTTGGTTCTGGACCCCCAATCAGGAAAATTTTTCCTGCATCTGGTTAAACAGGAGCTTGTGAACACGTACAGCTGCAGCTATGCATGATCTGGGCTATTTGAGCCAATAATAAGGTACTAGACAAAATGTTGCCAAGCCTTGAACGCCATTTGCACCTTTGATTTCTGGACCTGCATATTAACAGAAAATTGCAGCGAAAATAAAATAAATAGCAGCAACAGAAAAGCAAGCAAGATTCCAATAAAAGGTACCATGAACTAGTGATCATTTTTAATATTGTGATTATTGCCTCCTGATTAATTACTTTCCTCGTGATTTCCCATTATTTTATTAATTTGGTTATATTGCCCTTCAAACATTTCCAACAACTTGTACTCTCCTTATGAAAATATATTTGCCTTGTTGGTCAGCAAATATTTTCATGAAAACAATTTTTAGAAAATAGTTTCCATAAGCCATTTGAATTTTAGTCTTAAGGTAATATATAAGGGAGATCAAATGTGAGTGGGAAATATACAATGAATGACATTACCTATAACGGCATTGATGTGCAAAGGGATTTTGGGGTCTGTCCATAACTTCCTGAAAGTGGCCACACAAGTAGAAACATAGAAACATAGAAATTAGGTGCAGGAGTAGGCCATTCTGCCCTTCGAGCCTGCACCGCCATTCAATATGATCATGGCTGATCATCCAACTCAGTATCCCATACCTGCCTTCTCTCCATACCCTCTGATCCCCTTAGCCACAAGGGCCACATCTAACTCCCTCTTAAATATAGCCAATGAACTGGCCTCAACTGCCCTCTGTGGCAGAGAGTTCCAGAGATTCACCACTCTCTGTGTGAAAAAAGTTTTTCTCATCTCGGTTTTAAAGGATTTCCCCCTTATCCTTAAGCTGTGACCCCTTGTCCTGGACTTCCCCAACATCGGAAACAATCTTCCTGCATCTAGCCTGTCCAACCCTTTAAGAATTTTGTAAGTTTCTATAAGATCCCCTCTCAATCTCCTAAATTCTAGAGAGTATAAACCAAGTCTATCCAGTCTTTCTTCATAAGACAGTCCTGACATCCCAGGATTCAGTCTGGTGAACCTTCTCTACACTCCCTCTATGGCAATAATGTCCTTCCTCAGATTTGGAGACCAAAACTGTATGCAATACTCCAGGTGTGGTCTCACCAAGACCCTGTACAACTGCAGTAGAACCTCCCTGCTCCTATGCTCAAATCCTTTTGCTATGAAAGCTAACATACCATTCCCTTTCTTCACTGCCTGCTGCACCTGCATGCCTACTTACAATGACTGGTGTACCATGACACTCAGGTCTCGCTGCATCTCCCCTTTTCCTAATCGGCCACCATTTAGATAATAGTCTGCTTTCCTTTTTTTGCCACCAAAATGGATAACCTCACATTTATCCACATTATACTGCATCTGCCAAACATTTGCCCACTCACCCAGCCTATCCAAGTCACCTTGCACTCTCCTAGCATCCTCCTCACAGCTAACACTGCCCCCCAGCTTAGTGTCATCCGCAAACTGGGAGATATTGCCTTCAATTCCCTCATCCAGATAATTAATATATATATAAATAGCTGGGGTCCCAGCACTGAGTCTTGCGGTACCCCACTAGTCACTGCCCGCCATTGTGAAAAGGACCCGTTTGCTCCTACTCTTTGCTTCCTGTTTGCCAGCCAGTTTTCTATCCACATCAATACTGAACCCCCAATGCCGTGTGCTTTAAGTTTGTATACTAATCTCTTATGTGGGACCTTGTCGAAAGCCTTCTGGAAGTCTAGATACACCACATCCACTGGTTCTCCCCTATCCACGCTACTAGTTACATCCTCGAAAAATTCTATAAGATTCGTCAGACATGATTTACCTTTCGTAAATCCATGCTGACTTTGTCCAATGATTTCACCACTTTCCAAATGTGCTGCTATCCCATCTTTAATAACTGACTCTAGCAGTTTCCCCACTACCGATGTTAGACTAACTGGTCTGTAATTCCCCATTTTCTCTCTCCCTCCCTTCTTAAAAAGTGGGGTTACGTTTGCTACCCGCCAATCCTCAAGAACTACTCCAGAATCTAAAGAGTTTTGAAAGATTATTACTAATGCATCCACTATTTCTGGAGCTACTTCCTTAAGTACTCTGGGATGCAGCCTATCTGGCCCTGGGGATTTATCGGCCTTTAATCCATTCAATTTACCCAACACCACTTCCCGACTAACCTGGATTTCACTCAATTCCTCCAACTCCTTTGACCAACTCCCCTGCTATTTCCAGCAGATAATTTATGTCTTCCTTAGTGAAGACGGAACCAAAGTAGTTATTCAATTGGTCCGCCATATCCTTGTTCCCCATGATCAACACCTGTTTCTGACTGCAAGGGACCTACATTTGTTTTAACTAATCTCTTTCTTTTCACCTATCTATAAAAACTTTTGCAGTCAGTTTTTATGTTCCCTGCCAGTTTTCTTTCATAATCTATTTTCCCTTTCCTAATTAAGCCCTTTGTCCTCCTCTGCTGGACACTGAATTTCTCCCAGTCCTCTGGTATGCTGCTTTTTCTGGCTAATTTGTACGCATCATCCTTCGCTTTGATACTGTCCCTGATTTCCCTTGTTATCCACGGATGCACTACCTTCCCTGATTTATTCTTTTGCCAAACTGGGATGAACAATTTTTGTAGTTCATCCATGCAGTCTTTAAATGTAGACAGAGTGGTAAAGGCGGCATATGCTATGCTTGCTTTTATAGGTCAGGGCATTAAGTCATGGTGCAGCTTTATAATAGATTGATTAGGCTGCATTTGGAGTATTGCATGCAGTTCTGGTCGCCCCATTTCAGGAAGGATGTAGAGGCTTTGGAAAGGGTGCAGAGAAGGCTTACCAGAATATTAGGGAGCTTTATCTACAGTAAGAGGTTGGACAGACTTGAATTGTTTTCTCTGGAATGCCAGATATTGCGGGGAGACCTTGTAGAAGTATGTAAAATTATGAGGGGCATAGATAGGGTAGATGGTCAGAATCCTTTTCCTAGGATGTAAAAATCAAATATTAGAGGGCAAGGCTTTCAGGTGAGAGGGGCAACATTTAAAGATGTGCAGGACAAGTTTTTTTTTTTAAACCGAGGGTGGTGAGAGCCTGGAACACACTGCCAGGGATGGCGGTTAAAGCAGATGCATTAGTGGTATTTAAAAGATTTTCGGATAGGTATATTGACATGCAGGGATTGGAGGGGTACGGTATATGTGCAGATAGTTAAGTGACGGTCTTGGCAGTCTTGGCATCATGTTCGGCAAAGACATTGTGTGCCAAATGGCCAGTTCTTGTGCTGCACTGTTTCTGTTCTATGTAATAGCAGCCACCAATTAAAAAGATAAAAGCCTACTTTCAAAGTAATTCCTTCAGCCAATTCATGCTCTATTTTCAATTTGTAACATGCGACATGAATATTAAATAAGAATATTCAAAATGAGCTATTGCCCAGAAAGGCAGTGTTTTCTTTAGGTTAGAACCTTAGCAGAAAACATATCTTAAAATATACATTTATCCCAGTGACACTAAGTGGTGCTAAATATCATCTGGATCAACGCACAGTGCTGTTGAGTTGGGATAATATATTTGATCACAGGTAAGGACAGGATTAAACTGTGTTAAAAGGTATTACAATAGCTAAATGGGATGTTTTGTAAAGTTTGTGTAAATAGAGAGCCACATCCTTTGCTGTAAGGTAAATTGTATCAATCATTCTGGAGGCATGGATGCACTGGAAATACTGACCTGAAAGCTGAATAATGCAGAAAAAAAAATTAGGGCATTAAAAAAAAACCTGGCACTGCAAATCTCTAAGGGATTACAGGAGAATTCCAATGTGTGCATCAGTGAATGCTGCAAAAACCAGGTTTTATAACACATAATGGCTGTGGCTTATAGTCACTGGAGATACAGCACAGAAATGGGCCATTCTGCCCACTGTGTCTATGCCGACCATCAAACGACCAACTACATTAACCTTACATTATGTAATTGTCCCCACATCAACTTCCTCAGATTCTACCACTCACCTAAACACAGTCCTTCTGGTTTTCTAAATTAATTATGCTGAGGAACTAACCAACAAGTCAAGAGGTTATTAGATTTCATATTGTGTAATCAGAAAGGATTAATTGATGACCTGGTAGTTAAGGACATTTATAGAACAGTGATCATTGGGAATCAGTGTTTATATATTTTCATGTAGACTTCCATTCTTGCATAACCACCTCAAGCTTCATGCCTTTGTATTTTGCAAAATATAAAGGCATGAAGCTTGAGGTGGTTATGCAAGAATGGATGTCTACATGAAAAATATAACAGGCCAGCTATGGCTAACATTTAAAGAATTAATAATATAATCCCTTCAAGGCAAAAGACGGCAATAGAAAAAGTGTCAGACTTGGCAATCAAGAGGAGTTTAAGGTGGTATAAGATCAAAAGAGGCTCATAATGTTGATATAGAAAAAGGCAAAAAGGCTGAAGATTGGTGAAAGGCTAAGGTTTCTTCAGAAATCATGTAAAAAATAAAGTTACAGATGCAATTTAGCATCATTCAGCTATAAGTCTAGCAGAGTAGTGGTTCGTAGATGAAAATATGTGTAAGAAAGAACTGCAAATGATGGTTTAAATCGAAGGTACACACAAAATGCTGGATTAACTCAGCGGGTGAGGCAGCATCTCTGGAGAGAAGGAATGGGCGACTTTTCAGGTCGAGACCCTTCTTCAGACTGAAGATGGGCCTTGACCCAAAACGTCGCCCGTTCTTTTTCTCCAGAGATGCTGCCTCACCCGCCAAGTTACTCCAGCATTTTGTGTGTACCTTCCTGTAGGAACTACATGTTTGCAGCAGGTGGGATATAAAGGCATTGGGCCTCAATCAGATAATAGCAACCACAGTATCAACATTGAATTCTCCAATTTCAACCATTCCTCCTGATCCCCCTCCCTCAACCATCTCTTTCGCCCCACTCTATTCCATCCCTGGTTCTCTCATTATTATTCCCTTTCCCTCACCCTCCCCTCCAGCCCCCATCACCCTTTTTCATCTCCATTCCATTCCTGGTTTCATCCACCTGCATTCACACACTTCACCCACTAGATTAACTTCCACCATCTGGTTTCAGCTGCCCATCCCTCCCTTCAATGCTTTCCATTATCACTTTTCTTATTTTTCACATTCCAGCAATTGCAGCCTTTATTGCTGCTTATCCAAGTTATCACCCTCCCCATACCTGCTTCTCATTGTCCCCCCTTTTTTCCCTTTATCTCCCTTTGCAATCGGAGACAGTCAGACTGGTCGTAGAACTGTGAAGGGGGAGGGGTGGAGAGAGGGAAAGCAAGGGCTACTTGAAGTTCTAGAAGTCAATATCCCATGGCTTTGAGGATTTATCCACTTTAGTGCTCTGCAAGAGCCCCAACCCCATCTCCTCCTTGATTGCATAATGCCCCAGCATATTAGTCTTCTCCGCACTGATTTCACTGTCCACCATCTCCTTGGTGAATGCAGATGCAAAGTACTAATTTAGTTCCTCACCTGCATCCGCTGACTACATGCACAATTTTCTTCCTTTATCCTTGTGTGGTCCGACTTTCTCCTTGGTACCCACTTGGGGCGGGAGTGAAAAAGACAGAGGAAACAGAGGTGTAGAGTGTATCAGGGAGGGAATAAATGAGGTTGGTAGGGTTTGTGCGGAGGAAGAGTTGGTTGGGAATGCCTGAGAGAGGGAAGGAATACAGTGTGGAGTGTGTTTGAGTGGGAGAATGTGTGGGATTGGTGCCTGTTTTATTATGTAGCTGATAGTTGGCACATCTCAAAAAGAGGAAGAAAAACCAGGAAATGCTGTAAATGTTCTGCAGCTCAGCCAACATCTCTAATCTCACTAGGTTAACTCACTTTCTCTTCCCAGGGATGCCGCCTGACCTGCAGCATATTTCCTGATTTTTGTCTTGATTTTAAATTTTCATCATCTGTAGTTTTTTGATTTTCATTTCAAAATGACAGCCATGTTATGTCTAGACTAGAATGTGTTGCATTGATTCATTGAAGGCAAGTATTCATAATTTTTTAATATGTCAACAGCAATTAGAATATATTCACCAGTGCCCTTGCACCCAGAAGATTTATCTTAAATGTAAAAGCTCCATAAGTGAGTGGCAGTGGACAGTGAGTCAGCATACTCATCTCTAATTCTGTTGGCTGTACGTTCAAGCTTCAATCTAGAGACTTGAACTCAACAGTCCAGGCTGACGCTTCTCATATTGCACTGAGCGGATGGTGCTGTCTATCAGCAGCAAAGCTAATCACAAACCCTATTGGCATGCCTGTCGATATAATAGGTCACACAGCATTATCTTGAAAAATACCAGGTGAATTATCCTCAGAGTCCAAACCAATATTTATCTGTCAATCAACATTTTAAAAGAAAAGGTTAAGCAGGTCATTGTTATGTTCTTGCTGCTGCTGAGATCTTGTTGGATGAAATGATGCATTTCTTAAACTGAAATGGTGACTATATAAATAGCTTGTTCTAAGCTCCCTCCAGTCTAGTTTCAGTCAATAAAATACTGAATCAAGCACTTGAGCAACCAAACTTTATTTTGGATAACACAACACAAATCCCCCTATACAATACCTAACCATCGTGGGTTCGATCCTTGTATCTGCTTAGCCAAGCCCTTCTAGCCTCGTGCAAGCAGAGACACTCCAAAAGGTCACGCAATCCCAAGCCTTCTTCCTCATGGGAGCTACCTTTTATAGGTCCCTGAACCTTGAGGGGCAAAACTACATGGGGGTGGTCTCTCTACAGTCCGATAACACATATCGATTAACACAGTACATGATAGACAGTTCCCTAACACAATAACACAGTAACTAATACATTGTATCTGGCGAAGCTTCGAGATGGAAGTTAACACAGATGAATTATGCAACATGTGCCCTGGGATTCAGTCAACCCAGACAAAGCTTAACATTTCAACCAATCAACAACTATCCAAATAAGGCTTTGCAACATTATTTACACTAGGTATACCTGGTTTGCATTGACCCAATCAGTTCCATGCATTCTACACCTTATTGTAAGACCCTGCAGATGTCCCATTTTTCCTCTGCAGCTCTTATCTAGGCTACAGACAAACCAGCAGCTTGTTAATTCAAGGTTAATTCCCGGGATGGCGGGACTGTCATATGCTGAGAGAAAGGAGCAGCTGGGCTTGTACACTGGGGTTTAGAAGGATGAGAGGATATCTCATTGAAACGTATAAGATTGTTACGGGTTTGGACACGCTAGAGGCAGGAAACATGTTCCCGATGTTGGGGGAGTCCAGAACCAGGGGCCACAGTTTAAGAATAAGGAGTAAGCCATTTAGAACGGAGACGAGGAAACACTTTTTCGCACAGAGAGTGGTGAGTCTGTGGAATTCTCTGCCTCAGAGGGCAGTGGAGGCGGGTTCTCTGGATGCTTTCAAGAGAGAGCTAGATAGGGCTCTTAAAAATAGCGAGGTCAGGGGATATGGGGAGAAGGCAGGAACGGGGTACTGATTGGGGATGATCAGCCATGATCACATTGAGTGGCGGTGCTGGCTCAAAGGGCCGAATGGCCTACTCCTGCACCTATTGTCTATTGTCCCAGTTCTGCAAAGGCACATTTAACTTGACCAAAATGGCGTAGCAGCACACAAGCCCTTACTCAATTTTAATGTCCTGGCTGCTCCAATTTAGCCAGAATTAACAACTAGTCTACAAAAGCACTTCACAGTAAAGCACCAATGTATATTCTGAGGGATGCTATAAATGCATGCCATTGTTGCATTTGAATTGCACATATTTTGAGAGTGAAGAAATGTCTGTGCTGTCTTAATTTAAATTTAGAAATCATAATTTTTTTTTAAAAAGTGCCCAAAATAGCAGTACCATAATGGGGTATACACTTCTGAAACAAGGCTGAAGAAGGGTCCTGACCTAAAATGTAATTTGTCCGTGTTCTCCTGAGATGCTGCCTGACTCGTTGAGTTACTTTGTGTCTTCCATATTACACTGTCTGCTGCCAATCAAGATCTATGACAACTGTGAGTGAGAGCTTTACACAAATCTATGTTGTGAGTCTCTATGCACTGCAAGTGGCAGCAGACATTATTCTGTTTGTAATGGCAGAAGTCATTATAGTTCCCTTCACTACTATTTTCATTGTTGAGTAAATTGATTTTGATTGCTGTACAGTTGACAATTTATTGTGCCTCCAATTTAATGAGTATGACATCCTTATCAATATCAATAGAAAAGCAAACTAGAAATAATGTGCTGGACAAAGCACACAGCTACAAAAAAATCCACATTATTAATGGAGTCCAATGCCAAAAATACTCAGATCTGACTGAAGAGTGTTTGATGTGAAACATTAATTCTGCTTCTCCTTACACAGATGCTGACTAACGGTGAGTTCTTCCAATATTTTCTATTATTTCAAAATCACAGTACCTGGAGTTTTGATTTTCATAAATCCTCTCTCCATCCTTCATTTGGGGAGTCTCTCTATTCTTTCATCAGAATCTAGGAATTTTCTGTAAATCTTCACCGCAGGTACAGCTGCAGCTCAATAAGGCAGCTCACCACTGTCACCACTAAGGACAATGAGGAATTGGAAGTAAATGCTGACCTTGTTATTGACTGTGTCAGCCAGGGAATGAGTAAGGAGAAAGAAGGAAGTTGGTTAAATTGCTAATGTGAGACAGCGAGGTTATGGAGGTGCTCTTTTTTACCTTTAACACGTAGTTTGTATAGGCTTGGGGCAATAAGTTATTTTGTGAGTAACAAAATGTAGAACATTATTTATTTATATTACATGGGAAATTAAAATTAAAATCCAGTGAAGCAAATAACTGTCATATCTGCACCCTGTTAAATCTGTGGATATGTCATCACAGCCAACAATGGTTGGACACGTAGACAGAGATGAGGAAAAAGAAAACACTCAGATGTTGTAAACCTTTGAAATTCTCACCTCAGACAATTTGAATCCTCAGCCACTGAGTATATTCAAGACTGAGACTTAAGGGGTGAGTGTGCGGACCAATTGCGGGAGTTTTTACGGACATTTTCAACCTCTCACTTCTGAGTTCTGAGGTCCCCACCTGCTTTAAAAGGGCATCAATTATACCAGTGCCCAAGAAGAGTAAGGTGACGTGCCTCAATGACTATCGACCAGTGGCACTAACGCTGGTGGTGATGAAGTGCTTTGAGAGGTTGATCATGGAGCAAATCAACTCCTACCTCGACAAAAACCTGGACCCACTGCAGTTCGCGTACCGCCACAACAGATCAACGGTGGATGCGATCTCGCTGGCCCTCCACTCCGCACTGGACCACTTGGACAACAAAAACTCATATGTCAGGCTGTTATTCATTGATTACAGCTCGGCATTTAACACAATCATCCCCTCCAAACTGGTTACCAAACTCGCAGAACTGGGTCTCTGCGCATCCCTCTGCAACTGGATCCTCGACTTCCTCATCCACAGACCACAGTCTGTTCTTATTGGTGGAAATGTGTCAGCCTCGATAACAATAAGCACGGGAGCACCTCAAGGCTGCGTGCTCAGCCCCCTGCTGTACTCACTCTATACCCATGACTGCGTAGCGAACCACAGTGCGAACTCCATCATCAAGTTCGCTGACGACACCACTATTGTGGGGCGTATCACTGATGGGGATGAGTCAGAATACAGAAGAGAGATCGAGCAACTGTCCATATGATGCCAGCGCAATAACCTGGCCCTCAACACCAGCAAAACCAAGGAACTGATTGTGGACTTTGGAAGGAGTAGGAGGGGGACCCACAGCCCCATTTATATCAGCGGGTCGATGGTTGAAAGGGTCAAGAACTTCAAATTCCTGGGCGTGCACATCTCTGAAGATCTTTCCTGGTCCGAGAACACTAACGCAATTATCAAAAAAGCTCATCAGCGCCTCTACTTCCTGAGAAGATTACAGAGAGTCGGATTGTCAAGGAAGACTCTCTCTAACTTCTACAGGTGCACAGTAGAGAGCATACTGACCGGTTGCATCGTGGCTTGGTTCGGCAATTTGAGCGCCCTGGAGAGGAAAAGACTACAAAAAGTAGTAAACACTGCCCAGTCCATCATCGGCTCTGACCTTCCTTCCATCAAGGGGATTTATCGTAGTCGCTGCCTCAAAAAGGCTGGCAGTATCATCAAAGACCCACACCATCCTGGCCACACACTCATCTCCCTGCTACCTTCAGGTTGAAGGTACAGGAGCCTGAAGACTGCAACAACCAGGTTCAGGAATAGCTACTTCCCCACAGCCATCAGGCTATTAAACCTGGCTCGGACAAAACTCTGATTATTAATAACCACTTTCTGTTATTTGCACTTTACCAGTTTATTTATTCATGTGTGTATATATTTATATCATGGTATATGGACACATTTATCTGTTTTGTAGTAAATGCCTACTATCTTCTGTGTGCTTAAGCAAAGCAAGAATTTCATTGTCCTATACAGGGACACATGACAATAAACTCACTTGAACTTGAACTTGAGTCAAGGGAAGTAAAGGTGGGGGGGGGGGGGGGTGTAGATAGCTGAAGTTGATCAACATTTACCAAGACCCATGAATTTACTAAATAACAAATGCAAGTTTTAATGGGTATGTGCCCTCTTCCTTTTCTTTTGTCATTGAGAACTTTGGCTCACATTGCTAAGATGGGGTCCATATACCATAATGCCACGGTGAGGGGTAGAGTTGCTTAGAATATTGATCCATGAGACAGTCACACAACTAGATAGTGGTTGCATCTCTTACATTTCAGTGATGATAAGTTTTATTATATACCAGGGAAGTACAGATTCAGTGAGGAGTATCTTCACCCTTTCCTGCTGTTTATCATGCATTTGGAACTTGCTCCCAGTGTTGACAAGAACATGGCAGATTGGATGAGAACAACAACTGTGGGGACACAAATATAAGAGGCTACACAATTGTGGTGGGGGTGAAGAAGATAAAGAAATGAAGTAGTTACTGTTCACTGTAGATATCAATTTGTAGCTTTGGAACATTCTATGAACACTGCCACCATGTCACCTCTCTAATGGAGTAGCCATTCTCTTTCCTCATAAAATGCTATACGATATCAACACCTTTACAAAAGCAGCAGAAAGATGGGATACTTTCTTACCGTGGTCTGGTGGCTCAGACATGCACAGTCTATCCGAAATCTTCTTCCCTTTGAGTTCAGGTTGCCTTAATGATCGGAAATCATGAGCAACTACTGGCGGTGACTGGGTCTCATGTGATGATCTGTGCTCAATAGATTCCTAATTTAAATCAGACAAAAGTACAAATTAAAGGTCAAATATACAGTATATTATAATTGGGCATGAACGTTCCCATCCACCAGGTGGCGCCAGCAATGGCTACCTCTCAAACAGTCTGCCTGTGTTTTAATTGTACGCGTTAAATGTATGTTTTAAGTGCTCTTTAGCTTGTTTTTATGTGGGGGTTGAGGGAAACTTTTTCTAATCTCTTACCTCGACGGAGAAGCGATTTTTTTTCCGTATCGTATCTCAGTCCGCACTGCGGCCTAACATCGAGGAGTTGCCGGCCTTTGCTGGAGACCGATTGCGACAGCTCCACTGCGGGGAGCCTACTGGATTTTAACATCATGGAACTCGCGATCCCTTTGCCAGGGATCGACCTCGGAGCTCCAACCATGGGTGCTTGCGGGCTTAACATCACGGAGCCCACGTTCAGACGAACTTCGAGAACTCCATGCTGCGGGAGTTTCTGTTTGTGTTTCAGATTTCCAGAACCTGGATATTCTTTTTAATTTTCATTTACTGGTAACATGTCTAAAAACACTAAATGATTTAAGTGGGCTAAACAATTTAATTTTTCTATCAGCGAGTGGAAATGAAAAGTGCACTGCTTCACGAAAAGGATTTGTGGCCTTCTGCAGCAGACAAGTTGGTTACACTAAGATACATTGAGACTACCTTCTCAGTAATAGATTTATGCAGCTATGCAGCAAACCTATGTCGATGTTTGTTTTTGACATGGTCCTCCTGCCCATCATACAACTTCCAATGCAATTAACATATTCTTTTAGTCCTTTCCCCTTCATATGCTCACCCTCCTTTTGCCACCTCCAGCTTCCAATTAAATACATCCAGGCTATCCACATGCCCTGTAATAGTGAATTTCACATTCCTACCGCTGATTTCTTTTTTTCTTCACTGGTGCTTTACATTGATAGTCTATACATAGTTTTTCTTGACCAGTTGCAGTAGATACACTAAATGTTTATGTCTGTCTGTGTCCTACATAAGAATACAAGCAGGAAGCAAATCACATGGTCCCTACATCCTCCTTTGCCCCTGTGGAAAACTGCTATTTTATTATTTAAGAAAGAACTGAAGATGCTGGAAAAATCGAAGGTGGACAAAAAATGCTGGAGAAACTCAGCGGATGAGACAGCATCTACGGAAAGAAGGAATTGGCGACATTTCGGCTCGAGACCCTTCTTCAGGGGGGGGGGAAGAAAGGAAGTAGGTGGAGACAGTTAGACGTGGGCGAACTGGAAAGGGAGAGGAAAAGGAGGGAGAAAGCAATGGCTATCTAAAATTAAATCAAATTCACTTGGACCATTTCAGGCATCTCCCTACCATTTCTAGATCTCACCATCTCCATCACAGGCAACAGACTACTGACCGATATCTACTACAAACCCACTGACTCCCATAGCTATCTTGACTACTCTTCTTCCCACCCTGCTTCCTGTAAAGACTTTATCCCCTACTCCCAATTCCTCCGGCTACACCGCATCTGGGCCCAGGATGAGGTGTTCCATCCTAGGGGTTCCCCTCTTCCATTATAGATGAGGGTCTCCTCTATATCCCGCAGCTCCACTCTTATTCCCACTGCCCCTATTCGTAACAAGGACAGAGTCCCCCTTGTCCTTACCTTTCACCACATCAGCCGTCGCATACAACAGATAATCCTCCAACATTTTTGCCACCTCCAATGGGATCCCACTACTGGTCACTTCTTCCCATCTCCTTCCCTTTCTGCTTTCCTCAGAGACCATTCCTTCCATAACTCCCTGGTCAATTCTTCCCTTCCCATCCATACCACCCCTTCCCTGGGTATTTTGCCCTGCAACACTTGTCCCTTTACCTCCCCCCTCAACTCCATCCAAGGACCAAATCAGTCTTACCAGGTGAGGCAGAGTTCACCTGCACCTCCTCCAACCTCATCTACTGTATCTGCTGTTCCAGGTGTCAACTTCTCTACATCGGCGAGACCAAGCGCAGGCTCGGCGATTGCATCGCTGAACATCTCCGCTCAGTCCGTCTTAACCAACCTGATCTTCCGGTTGCTCAGCACTTCAACTCCCACTCCCATACCCAATCTAACCTTTCTGGCCTGGGCCTCCTCCATTGTCAGAGTGAGGCCCAGCGCAAATTGGAGGAACAGCACCTCATATTTTGCTTGGGTAGTTTACACCTCAGCGGTATGAACATTGACTTCTCTAATTTTAGATAGCCCTTGCTTTCTCCCTCCTTCCCCTCCCCCTTCCCAGTTCTCCCACAAGTCCTACTGTCTCCGTCTACTTTCTTTCATTCCCTCCCCCCATCCCGACATCAGTCTGAAGAAGGGTCTCGACCCAAAAAGTCGCCAATTCCTTCTCTCCAGAGTTGCTGCCTCACCCGCTGAGTTCCTCCAGCATTTTTTGTCTACCTATGCTGTTTTATTATGCCCTTTAATCTCAGTGCCTACTCAACCTCTCCCTATAGCTCATACCCTCTGGTCCTGGCAACATCCTCATAAATGTTTTCCGAACCCTTCCAAGCTTCACAATATCTTTCCCATAACATGGTGCCCGGAACTGAACACAATATTCTAAATGCGGTCTCGCCAACATCTTATACAATTGCTACATGACCTCCCAACTTTTAAACTCAATACTCTGACTGATGAAGGCCAATGTGCCAAAAGCCTTTTTGACCACCTTATCTACCTGAGACACGACCCTCAAGGAACCAGGCACCTGTACTCCTAGATCCCTAAGCTCTACAATACTCCCCAGAGGCCTACTGTTCATTGTGTAGGCCAATACTCCCCAGAGGCCTACTGTTCATTGTGTAGGCCAATCGATCCAGGTCCTGCTGCAATCTTTCACAATCATCTTCACTATCTGCAAAACAACACACTTTTGTATCATCAGCAAACTTGCTAATCTTGCCCTGCATGTTCTCATCCAAATCATTGATGTAGATGACAAACAATAACGGGCCCAACACTGAACCCTGAGGCATACCACTAATCACGTGCCTCCAGTCCGAGAAGCAACCTTCCACCAACATGTTTCCTTACATGAAGCCAATTTGCTATCCATTCAGCTATCTCTCCTTAGATCCCATGTGATTTAACCTTCCAGAGTAACCTACCACGTGGAACCTTGTTGAATGCTTTACTGAAATCCATGCATACAACATCTACAGCTCTGCCCTCATTGACCTTTTTGGTCACGTCTTAAAAATAATTAGATTTGTGAGACATGACCTCCCATGTACAAAACCATGTTAACCATCCCTAATCAGCCCTTGCCCGTCCAAATGCCTGTATAACCTATCCCTCAGAATGCTCTCTAGTAACTTTCCAACTACAGATGTTCTCACCGGCCTATTGTTCCCAGCATTTTCCCTGTAGCCCTTCTTGAAAAGAGGACCAACATTTGCAGTTTCGTGTCTCCCCGAATCTCGAGTTCTCTTGATAAAGAAATTAAAGGTTCACTGCACCCGCTTGAAGAAGTGTCTTCTCATAGCCTTGAATAGTTACATCCTTATTTTGAAACTGTGATTTCTATTCTAAGCCGCAACCCCAGCCATGGGAAACATCATTCCTGTTTTACCCCGCCAAGCCATATTAAGAGTTTTCAGCATTTCAATTAGATCACCTCTCATTCTTCTGAATTCAAAAATGTTCAGGCCAAGGCTGCTAATGGGCCTGTCCCACTTAGGCGACTTTTTAGGCGACTGCAGGAGACTACGCAGTCACCACATGGTCGCCACATGTTCACGGATGATTGCTCGGGGGTCGTGAGGAGTTCCCGCCTTAATGGTCATGAGGAGTTCCCGCATTCTAGGAATTAGTCACCGCTAATTTTTCAACATGTTGAAAAATTAGCGGCGACTAGAATGAAGCCGCCATGGAGAGTAGCGAAAGCACTCCAGCCGTAGGTGGGTCACAAGGAGGTCCTAATGGGTTGCCAGGAGGTCGAAGGTTCTCAGAGGTTCTCGTAGGTTGTAGTCGGTGCCGACCGGTGAATTTCATTGGCTCATTGGGAAAAATAAGCAGTAGTTTTCAGAACCAAGGATAACCGACCGGTAATGTTAATGGTCCGCCGAGCTTCACAGGCTTCTTAAAAGTTGTCTCCACTCCTTCTCCCCCATCTCCCCCACCTCTTTTAAAGGACTTACCATACAATGTGCTTTAACCATCTTTTTACAGCGCCAACCTTCCTGTTCGCAGTGTATGTCTGTTTTACCTTGGCTTTGCACAGTGTGAATTTTTTAGACAGCGCTCCCCCCACTTGCCCATTGTTTTTCTGCTTGGTGGCCTGTGACCGGGGGTCGGTGCTGGGTTTGCTGTTGGTTGCCATCCAAATCGTCAATGTAGATAACAATGTAGGTAACAGCAGCGGCTCCACCCCCTCCGGAGACTATTAAAAGCAGGTCTCCCTACTGTTCACCTAACGACCTTCTACAGGGGCACCATCGAGAGAATACTGACCTACGGCATCACTTCCTGGTTTGGGATCTATCAAAAGCGCAGCATCCGCAGAGCCATCTCCATTATTAAGGACCCTTATCACCCATCACACCACATCTTCTCCAATCTGCCATCTGGGAAGAGGTACAGGAGCATCAGCTGCAGAACCAGCAGGATGCTCCACAGCTTCTTCCCACAGGCAATAAGACTGGTTAACGGACTGTGTCCCCTCCCCATACATCATACACCAACACATCTAACCTCGCCCATACTTTGACAGCTAGACACCTGTCAAAGCAAAGCCACTGTTCAGTCTGAATGTCTGTTTTTATTCCATTTTTAGGTCTATTTTAGATATGTTAGTTTTAATTTTGAAGTTGTATGTATTTATTCTGCTTTTATTAACTGCACTGACAGGAACTGATTGAGAAACAATTTTTCGTTTCTTCTGTGTATGTAAGTACTCAGTTAAAATGACATTAAAGTAAATACTGAATACTGAATTGTTACCGCCACCAGGGACGCCGCATGATGGCAGCCTCTGCCTACAGTCTGTCTGTTTTTCCATCTTTTTTGTTATTTTTAGTCTGTTTAAAGATATGTTTTGTAGTTTTCTAGTATTCTTATGTGGGGGAGGTGGGTTGGGTAAGGGGGAAACCGTTTCTCAGTCACTTCCTGGCGAGGATGCGACTATTCTTCGAGTCGCGTCCTCACACCCCCTCACCCCCCTCGCGGCCTACCCTGGATTGGCGCGGCATTTTCTGCCGGAGACTGGACCAGAGCTTCAGCAGTGGCGCAGCACTGGATTCATCGCGGAGTGGGCGATGCCTTACCTGGATCGCCGTTTGAAGCTCCGGAGTGTTAGGCTTCCTGCTTCAACATCGTGGAGTTGTGGTTTGTGGAGTCCAACTGCGGGCGGCGCTGATTTCAACATTGCGGAGTCCTGCGATCCCTTTGCAGAGGGCCGCCAGCGTGAATCTCCGCCCAGCTCGGCCTGTGAACTTCGGGAGCCGCGTCTCCGGTAAGAAGTGGCCGATTCGGAAAGCCAAGCCGCTGAGGGTGTTCTTCCGTTCCGACGTCGGAGTTCCATCATCCCGGCGAGAGGGCCTGAACATCGAGCTGCACATAGCAGCGACTGCGGGGGGCTCGGGAGCCCCGACCACGGGTAAATATCAAAGAGGAGGATGGACTTTGGTGCCATCCCTCACAGTGGGAAACTTTGATTCCGCTGTGAGGCGATGTTTATGTTAAAGACTATCATGTTCTGTGTTCTTTTTTATTCGTATGGCTGTAGGGTGACCCCAAATTTCACTGTACCAATTGGTGCATGTAACAATAAATGTCTCTAGAACCTTGAATCTTGTAAATTTGTTGATAACATCAAAATTGGTGGTATAGTCGACCATGAGGAAGGATATATAAGTTTACACAAGATCTAGATCAGTCAGGAAGGTGGGCCAAGAAATAGCAAATTGAATTTACCTCAGATAAGTGTGACATGTGACACGTTGGTATATCAAAACAGGTCAGGACTTGACAGTAAATCGTAGAGCCCTGTAGGGTGCTGCAGAACAGAGATTTGGGAGTACAGGTGCACTGTTCGGTAAAAGTAGTGAGTCAGGTGGACGATGTGGTGACAAAGGCCTTTGGCACACTTGCCTTCATCGGGCAAGGTATTAAGTAGAATATTTGGAGCATCATGATGCATATCATTGGCAAGACCACATGGAGTACTTTGTGAAGTTCGCACAATGTAGTTACTGGAAAGTTGTCATTAATTTGAAAAGAGTGCAAAAGGATAGCAAGGGACTTTGTCCTTTGGAGTGTAGGAGGCTGAGGGGTGACTTCCTTGAGATGATCAAGATTGTGTGGGGCATGGATAAAGTGAATGCTCACAGTCTTTTTACCAGGGTTGAGGATCCTAAAACTAGAGGGTATAGGCTTAAGGTGAGAGGGGAAAGATTTAAGAGTGCCCTCAGGGGAACAGTCTTCACACAAAAGGTCGTCCAGATCCAGAATGAGCTACCATGAGAAACAATTGAAGTAGAGTTGGATGATCAGCCATGATCATATTGAATGGCGGTGCAGGCTCGAAGGGCCGAATGGCCTACTCCTGCACCTATTTTCTATGTTTCTATGTTTCTATGTAATTACGACTATTTAAAGACATTAAAGGTATATGGCTAGGAAGGGTTTAGAGGGTTTAGGAAGAGGGCTATGGGACAAATGCAAGCAAATTGTCTTGCGGAGTATGACAATTTTGTCGGCATGGATAAAGTGGACTGAAGGGCCTGTGTATGTGTTGTACAGTTCTATAACTCTGATGTTTTAAGGAAACACTGGAAGGAGTGCTGTACTGTCAAAGGTCCTACCATTTGGATAAGATGTTAAAACAAGAGTCTGATTGCTGTTTCCAGGTGGATATAAATAATCTCATGAGAATATTTTGAAGCTGAGTGCATGTCATGCACTAATTACCTTCTACATTCCTTGCATTACAACTGTCATTACCCTTCAGATATTAATAGCTAGAATGAGAGAAAAAGCTAACACTTACTTCTTTAGCACCATTCATTATCTCAAGTTGTTATAAAGCAATTTATAACAAATTCCATTAAAAAAAAAATACGATCCCTATCACACTCTGGGAAATATGGCAACCAGTTTATTCATAGCAAGCTCTCACTATCTGCAACATGATGGTGACCAGATATTTCATTGACTGTACTACTCCCTTCCTGCCCCATATTAATCTGAATAGAATAACAGGCCCCATCAATCAAGCCTGCTACACAAACTGGCACATTATTAAGACACTAATAAATAAAGTTATTATTGAATTTATTTAACTCTATAATTTTCCTGGAGAAATTGCCCTGGTTTTATTGGAAGAAGTTGCTATATTGGAAGAAGCTGTTATATGCTTTATATAAGTTCTATTTCATTAAATAAATTAACTTTGTTGCCGCACAATCAGCTGCTCGTGAGCCCAAGTAGGCATTCCTTCTCACTTCCGTGGTTGAATGTCTTATCAATCAAGACCCTGTGTGCAGAAGGATTCTCTCAGAGAGGGAATCAGAAGGTTCTTGCTGCCTTTTTAAATTCCCCTGAAAAATAAATGCAAATGTGCGTCGTCCTTTAGAAACAGATTTGTGTTAATAAATAATACTTTGAGGCATGCATTCCTGTACAATGCAATAAAATGAACTGATTATCTTATTCTGCTAACCCTGAGAAACTATTAAGGAAGAAAAGAACTCTTACTGTGAACAAATGGGATAAATTAGCAGCAGGCTACCCATCTAATTTTGCTTCAAGCTCAGTCAGTAAACACTCATGAATATGCTATTGCTTTGTGCTAATTCAACCAGTTTAAATTCTATTTTTATTACAATAGACGCAAGGTTTTAAATGTTTTATAGAACACATAATGTAATTACATCTCCCTCATCCCACACCCCACATAAACAAACTTCAAACTAGCAAACCTATTTACTGGCTTGGCTCATCAGATAAGAAAATCACAGGTTCAAGGGCGAGTCTGGATAGTAAAACATATAATCTGCATTGATATTCCTGCACAAGGCTGAATGGTGTCGTGCGCAAGGATGAGGGGATGCTGTGCTGTTGGAGGTGGTGACATTCAGATGAAATGCTAAACTGGCCTCTGCGGTGAATGCAAAAGACCCATAGCACCATTTCTAAGGAAAGTAACAAATCCATGGATAATGCTACATGGCACTATTGTACTCAGCTGACCAGTCCATTGACTAACCACCTTCCCACAGGCAGGAATTGTTATCTTCACCATCAATTTAAATATAATTCATAAACTTCTTAATAATAGCACAATAGCAATCAAGTCCAAATCATAAATACATAGTTTGACTCACAAGAACCCTGCTATAACTCTCTGCAAAATCCCCATTACACAAACTTCCAGTTACCAAGTGATTAACCAACAGCTTTTGGATAAACTAGGTAGGCTCAATTGCTCAATTTATTGCTTCCTCTCCATTCAAGAGAGACACATTGGACAATAATAATTAAATTATACAAATATTATAAGAATCATCAAAAAGCAGCAGAGAACTAGTTGAGAGTTTTACAGCATGGAAACAGGCTCTTCAGCCCACTGAATCCTCACCGACCGACAATCATCCATACACTAGTTCTATCCAATACACTAGGGACAAATGATCAAAGTCAATTAACCTACAAACCTGCACGTCTTTGGTATGTGGGAGGAAACCGGAGCATCCGGAGAAAACCCACGCGGTCACAGGGAGAATGTATAAACTCTGTACAGAGAGCACCCATGGTCAAGATCGAATCAGAGTCTCTGGTGCTGTAAGGCAACAATTCTACCACTGCGCCTCTGAGCCGCCTTAATGAATAGGAAATAACCTAATCCTATTTCCATGTTCAAATAACATGACAAGCTAATCTGATTCTATTATTTGATCCATGCTGTTGTAAAACTAATTGAAATGACAGTTATATTGGTCTTATTGTCAACAACAGCTGAAGTGATCTAGCCCCTGTCAGGAACAAACTGGTACAACTAAGTGTATTTCATCATGGATTCAGATGGTATTAATATTGTTGACTGTTGACTGAGGATGTGATTGCCCAAGTGAACAGTGGTAAATCTAATGATGTTATTGAACTCATGGGAAACCCTTCATAAGAAAGATTGCTACAAAACTTAGCACAAGGGCAGTTCACAGTGTAGTTCAAAAATGGAAAAGAAACAGAATTAAAACTCAGAGGCAGCAAGTATTTGCGCAGGGGTTAAGTGCTGATTGCATGACTTCAAGCATCAATGCAGAGAGTATCCTCATTTCCAATTTGATCAATGATGGACTAAATGTAATCTGATCCTTTGTATTTTGATCATATTAAGAGTGACATCTGTTCACACAGCACCTTGAATTATTAGAATTACTTGTGGAATGATGGAATGAGGAAGCTTATTGCAGTAGTCAGTGTGGAGTAATCAGGCTGCTCGCCTTTGAACAAAGAAGGTTGAGACGGGATTTGAAAACCGTCAGAGGTCTATAGAGATAGAGGAAACTGTTTTAAGAAGGGTCTCGACCCGAAACATCACCCATTCCTTCTCACCAGATATGCTGCCAGTTCCGCTGAGTTACTCCAGCTTTTTTGGGTATATCTTCAGTTTAAACCAGCATCTGCAATTCCTTCCTACACTAGACAGAGCAAACTGTTCCCATAGGTACAATAGCCAATCATTAGAAAATAGAGTAAATGACTGGCAAAAGAACCAAAAGAGACCTAAAGAAAAGCTTTTATGCTTAGCATGTGGTTAGAATCTGGAATTTACTAGCAGTAGGTAATGGAGGAAGATTTAATCACAGCAATCAAATGTGGCCTGGATTAATACTTGAAAGGGGAAGAAAACTGCAGGAATCGAAGGTGAATGCAAGAGATTGGACAAGCTGGATTGCTCTGGCATACAACCAGCACAATGGCACAAAAATCTCCTTCCATGATGCATTAATTCTATGATCCTCCATCAAGGGCCTAATTATTTAAAACAAAATTGGTGGTGAGTTACTTTAGGAGATAATAGAAACCAAAACAGACAATTGGAAATGCTTAATTTGTGGATGGGGAAACCAAGCTATGACCTTGGGTCAATTAACTTTCATAAGGCAAAATTAAACTTTACACCAAGTAAGGTGTTAGCAAAGTAAGCAAAGAGTTTGGGAATTTAGCCAACATGAAAAGTGATTAATGCCTAGGGGTTGGGCAAAGGGGAGGGGGTGTTGCGCATAGCAATTTATTGACAAACTTGGTTAAATCTGCAAATCAACATGACAAAGCACTGCTATGTATGGATGTATGCACACTATACAAATAGAGGAATTTACTAAAGGTGATAGTGGAACAGATCTATAGCTTGTGCTCTCAGCATTTATCCTGTTCAGTCATGTGTGGAGCATGAATTAAAAAGCAAAATATCTCTTGAGCAATAAAAAGGAAGAAAGAAGTAGACATGCTAAAACTGTTTGTCACTCCACTAGGCATGTTATTTTCAAGAGGTCTATTTGTAATGAATCCTCAGAGAACAGATATTTATGCTAACAGTAGCTGATGCTAAACACACAAAGATGCGACATTGGCAGACACATGAGACTGTGGATGCAAAAAACAAACTGCCAGAGGAACTCAGCAGATCAAGTAGCAGCTGGGGAGGCAGAGGGATGATGCAGGGTCTCGACCTGAAATGTTAACCATCCCCTGCCTCCACAGACGCTGCCTAACCTACAGAGTTCCCCTAGTTTTTTTTGTAGTATATGAACACTGAACTCTGCACATACACAATCTAGTTTTATTGACTTCAACTATACAAGGATAAAGTTCTACAGCTCGATATCTAATATATCAAGTCATTATGCACTGGCAATTGAACAAGCAAATAGAATGCTCTATTCTCCTATACTCGTACTGTTCATTATATTATCAAAAAAAGGAATAACTTTTGTTTCAAAACTGCCTTTCATGTCTTACAAGATGGCCCAAAATGCCTTGCACCATATAAGTACTTTTGACAAGCAGTCTCTATTGTAATTTAAGAAATGTGGCGATCACTTTGCACACAACAAACTTCTGTAAAATGCACAATGACAATAACCAGTTAATTTATTTTGCTGATGGTGGCTGAAGGTTTTAATAGTGAACAGGGATACCTTCCCTGCTCTTCAAAACAATTTCACTGAATCTTTAACATCCACCAAGAGAACGGAGGAGTCCTCAGTGTAACATAGAAACATAGAAATTAGGTGCAGGAGTAGGCCATTCGGCCCTTCGAGCCTGCACCGCTATTCAATATGATCATGGCTGATCATCCAACTCAGTATCCCGTACCTGCCTTCTCTCCATACCCTCTGATCCCCTTAGCCACATGGGCCACATCTAACTCCCTCTTAAATATAGCCAATGAACTGGCCTCGACTACCCTCTGTGGCAGGGAGTTCCAGAGATTCACCACTCTCTGTGTGAAAAAAGTTCTTCTCATCTCGGTTTTAAAAGATTTCCCCCTTATCCTTAAGCTGTGACCCCTTGTCCTGGACTTCCCCAACATCGGGAGCAAACTTCCTGCATCTAGCCTGTCCAACCCCTTAAGAATTTTGTAAGTTTCTATAAGATCCCCTCTCAATCTCCTAAATTCTAGAGAGTATAAACCAAGTCTATCCAGTCTTTCTTCATAAGGCAGTCCTGACATCCCAGGAATCAGTCTGCTGAACCTTCTCTGCACTCCCTCTATGGCAATAATGTCCTTCCTCAGATTTGGAGACCAAAACTGTACGCAATACTCCAGGTGTGGTCTCACCAAGACCCTGTACAACTGCAGTAGAACCTCCCTGCTCCTATACTCAAATCCTTTTGCTATGAAAGCTAACATACCATTCGCTTTCTTCACTGCCTGCTGCACCTGCATGCCCACTTTCAATGACTGGTGTACCATGACACCCAGGTCTCGCTGCATCTCCCCTTTTCCTAGTCGGCCACCATTTAGATAATAGTCTGCTTTCCTGTTTTGCCACCAAAATGGATAACCTCACATTTATCCACATTATACTGCATCTGCCAAACATTTGCCCACTCACCCAGCCTATCCAAGTCACCTTGCAGTCTCCTAGCATCCTCCTCACAGCTAACACTGCCCCCCAGCTTAGTGTCATCCGCAAACTTGGAGATATTGCCTTCAATTCCCTCATCCAGATCATTAATATATATTGTAAATAGCTGGGGTCCCAGCACTGAGCCTTGCGGTACCCCACTAGTCACTGCCTGCCATTGTGAAAAGGACCCGTTTACTCCTACTCTTTGCTTCCTGTTTGCCAGCCAGTTCTCTATCCACATCAATACTGAACCCCCAATGCCGTGTGCTTTAAGTTTGCAAACTAATCTCTTATGTGGGACCTTGTCGAAAGCCTTCTGGAAGTCCAGATACACCACATCCACTGGTTCTCCCCTATCCACGCTAAATTCTCGAAAAATTCTATAAGATTCGTCAGACATGATTTGCCTTTTGTAAATCCATGCTGACTTTGTCCAATGATTTCACCACTTTCCAAATGTGCTGCTATCCCATCTTTAATAACTGACTCTAGCAGTTTCCCCACTACCGATGTTAGACTAACTGGTCTGTAATTCCCCGTTTTCTCTCTCCCTCCCTTCTTAAAAAGAGGGGTTACGTTTGCTACCCGCCAATCCTCAGGAACTACTCCAGAATCTAAAGAGTTTTGAAAGATTATTACTAATGCATCCACTATTTCTGGAGCTACTTCCTTAAGTACTCTGGGATGCAGCCTATCTGGCCCTGGGGATTTATCGGCCTTTAATCCATTTAATTTACCCAACACCACTTCCCGGCTAACCTGGATTTCACTCAATTCCTCCAACTCCTTTGACCCGCGGTCCCCTGCTATTTCCGGCAGATTATTTATGTCTTCCTTAGTGAAGACGGAACCAAAGTAGTTATTCAATTGGTCCGCCATATCCTTGTTCCCCATGATCAACTCACCTGTTTCTGACTGCAAGGGACCTACATTTGTTTTAACTAATCTCTTTCTTTTCACATATCTATAAAAACTTTTGCAGTCAGTTTTTATGTTCCCTGCCAGTTTTCTTTCATAATCTATTTTTCCTTTCCTAATTAAGCCCTTTGTCCTCCTCTGCTGGACTCTGAATTTCTCCCAGTCCTCTGGTATGCTGCTTTTTCTGGCTAATTTGTACGCATCATCCTTCGCTTTGATAATGTCCCTGATTTCCCTTGTTATCCACGGATGCACTACCTTCCCTGATTTATTCTTTTGCCAAACTGGGATGAACAATTTTTGTAGTTCATCCATGCAGTCTTTAAATGTAGACAGAGTGGTAAAGGCGGCATATGCTATGCTTGCTTTTATAGGTCAGGGCATTGAGTCATGGTGCAGCTTTATAATAGATTGATTAGGCTGCATTTGGAGTATTGCATGCAGTTCTGGTCGCCCCATTTCGGTGGCTGAAGGTTTTAATAGTGAACAGGGATACCTTCCCTGCTCTTCAAAACAATTTCACTGAATCTTTAACATCCACCAAGAGAACGGAGGAGTCCTCAGTGTAACATCTCAACTGAATGATGCAAACAACAGCACAGTAACTATAAGCCTGAGGTTCAATGCTCAGACTTGAACCCCCAACCTTCTGCCTCAGAGATGAGTGTGCAATTAGTTGAGTCTCTGCTGACATGTAGCCAAATCAATAAATACATCTATTGCACCATTACAATTGGGAAGTCAAGAGCAAGTATTGTACTGAGGCTTTTCCTGGAGGAAGTTCAGGGTGATAATTTAACAGTTCCCTGTTGACAACTCTGTCAGCCAATAAATTGGATAAAGGGCGAAGTATATGACTAGACTCATGTCAAACGGTCATTTATACAGTTCACGACATCAGCTTACTCAGAAAACTGTGACAACTCATTCAAATTCTGAGAGCTAGCTCAATCACTTGAATTTCTCGAGCCTCAACAAAACAGACACTTTCTGTACAACAGGTTCCCAGCAAAGGCATTGTGATGGTTAACAGCAAATCTCTACTGATGTTGACTGAGGAATATATATTGGCCAGAAATTGAAATAATACTGGGAAGTTAGATAATTAAATGAGAGAGACAGGAATAAATGCTTAGATGCAGAAACAAATAACACAAATGGTTTTAATACACAAAGGGACACAAAGTGCTGATGTAACTCAGCAGGTCAGGCAGCATTTGTGGAGAATATAGATAGAAACATAGAAAGTAGGTGCAGGAGTAGATCATTCGGCCCTATGAGTCAGCACAGCCATTCAATATGATCATGGCTGATCATCCAGAATCAGTACCCTGTTCCTACTTTTCCCCCCATATCCCTTGATTCCATTAGTCCCAAGAACTATATCTAACTCTCTCTTGAATACATCCAGTGAATTGGCCTCCACTGTCTTCTGTGGCAGAAGATTCCAGATTCACAACACACTGAGTGAAAAAGTTTTTCCTCATCTCAGTCCTAAATGTCCTACCCATTATTCTTAAACTGTGACCCCTGGTTCTGGACTCCCTCAACATCGGGAACATTTTTCCTACATCTAGTCTGTCCAATCCCTTAAGAATTTTATATGTTTCTGTAAGATCCCCTGTCATCCTGCTAAATTCCAGTGAATATAAGTCCAGTCGATCTATTCTTTCATCATATGTCAGTCCTGCCATCCCGGGAATTAACCTTGTGAACCTATGCGGCACAGCTCAATAGCAAGAATGTCCTTCCTCAAATTAGGAGACCAAAACTGCACACAATACTCCAGGTGTGGTCTCACCAAAGCCCTGTACAACTGCAGTAGATCCTCCTTGCTCCTAAACTCAAATCCTCTCGCTATGAAGGCCAACATGCCATTTGCTTTCTTCACTGCCTGCTGTACCTGCATGCTTACTTTCAGTGACTGATGTACAAGGACACCCAGGTCTCGTTGCACCTCCCATTTTCCTAATCTGACACCATTCAGATAATAATCTGCCTTCTTGTTCTTGCCTCCAAAGTGGATAAGATCACATTTATCCACATTATACTGCATCAGCCATGCATCTGTCCACTCACCCAACCTATCCAAGTCACCCTGCAACTCATAGCATCCTTCTCGCAGCTCACACTGCCACCCAGCTTTGTGTCATCTGCAAACTCAAAGATGTTAGGTGAAGATTCGGGTAATAGGTGGACATAGACGAGATTGGGGTTTGATAGCAGATGGTTTGCCCAGCATTTTGTTTCCTTCTGGGAATTATGCTTATGATGATTGGATGAGATGAAGTAAGGTGGAAGGTGGTTTGGGAACAGTGCTAACACTGGAATCAGTTAAATATCAGGTTTGTTCCAGTTCTATGAAATGGTTTGTAATTTTATGATATCTTGTTCGGAATTAACAGGCTAAATTGTGGGTGCAGATGCAATGTAATGATGCTGATTTGTACAGCAATTACCAGAATGATGGGTTGCCAATCACTGCAATGATTTCAGGGAAAGGCAGCTGGTTTTCCGCATGAAACAAAGAATGGATAAGCAGTTTCATACATTCTTGTCCCACAGCCACATCATGATCCGCACTATTGCCCTGCAATGTGCAGCATGACATGCGGAGGCGTGAAGATTCATGAAGAATTTAAGCCCTTGCTCACCCTACACCTCCTCCTCTTCTGATTACAGTATGACTTTTTAACAACCTATAAAAGGTAATTCTGATGTCCTTGCATATCTTTCAGGAAGTGCAAATGATATTGAGTAGGAATGGGGTTTGAAGTTGATTTTCACCCTTCTAACTCATGAGTATTCAGTGCATTTAAAACTCCCCTCCCCCCCCCCCCCCCCCCCCCCCCCCATCTCTACTCTATATTAGCTAACAAAATGAAGGCCCAAGTGTTTAAGGAATTCAAATATTTTAAAGATGAGCATTCAAATGTGAATCACAAATTATGTTGGGAAGTTTTATGCAACTTTATTTCCATGACATAATAGGATGGACAAGACAATTAAGATTTAGCAAGGCAATAAAGATTCATGGTAGGAGAATAATTGTGGCAATAAAATGAGTAGGACTGTGGTTGGTTTTACTGAGTTTGTACATGTTGCTCTGTTGCTATTGCTACATAACTTTGTTTCACTATGTTTTACCTTAATAATCAGGGAGCACAATGATTAAAGGGACTTTTGAGGGAATCTGCTGGATAAGCCACCAACAGTCTTCACTGAAAATCAGGACAGTTATCCTCAGAGTCAAAAACTAATATGTGCTAACATTGTTTTATTATTGTACTTAATAAAATCCTTCCTCTTAAGTTCATGGATCCAAGTCAATGACCATACAACTGCAAACATTCTCTGATGAGATCCATGTTAGTTATCTCCCACTTACTCCGCCAACCAAAGCAAAATTAATGCTGTGATCACTGGGAAACATGATGGCTATACAATCATTTGCAGGCCAATATCATTGCATCTTTTTGGGCCCAGTTTTAAGCTATTAGGTACATTTTGCCATTGGGAAAAACTTGAAATTCTTTCATTTGTTTAAAAAAAAATTGTTTTCTGCTGTTCCTTTCTTAGGCAGTCCCTTGTTTCTGCTCGAGCTGTGTGGGCACTGAGATGGCAGATGAGGTCAAGGTGGGAACTGCAAATCTACCCGAGTACTTCACGAATCATCCATAGACATACAAATATTCAAACTTCCACACCTCTTCAGATGCAACAAAGCTTCATTCTGGAAACCTGAGCACAAAACCTTAGCTAACATTCCAAATCGGCACTTTGAGACTGTGCACTATCACAATATATGAAGAATAACGGATGAATTAGCCCAGACTCTCCAACCATATTTATCCCTCAACCAATATCATTAATAAACTACATTATTCAAGTTTTATAGCTTTTTTGTGGGATCTTGTTATTGATAAAATGCTTAATGCATTTCCAAGTTTTCATCATTGACTTCAAAAGTGCTCCATTGGCCATAGAGCATTTCCAGCCAACCTAAGGAAATGTAATAAAGAAATGCAAATCTTCTTTCCCAAAGTTACAAAACCTGACATAAAAATGTTATCTGATGCCCACTCACAGAATGTATTAACCTTCCAATTTGTTCCGCAGAAATAGCTGACAGCAAATGTAATCTCACTGGATAAAAACAATAAACCATATTCAAAAGGCCAGATTGCAGAAATCTACTGACTTTAAAGAGATTAAACACATTCAGACAAATAAAAAGGCGCTGATTAGCTCAAAGCATATCACCATGGTTTTTTATAGGTACTGAAAGTCACTTTGTAGGATACATCTACAAGCCAGGTGTGCTGTGGAATTTTCTCTACTTGTCTCAGAAATGCAGTTCAAATGTAAGATATTTAGCCATCCTAATAAACAAATTGCAAGCTGTTTAGATACATTGAAAATAACACCTCCTTCAACTATGTAGAAGACCTCCTTTGACCTCTTTGAAGACTAGCTATGACTAACTTCGGCAAAATTGGACACCGAATAGTGGAGAGAAAAGATGACCTCCTTCGATCTCCTTCGACCTCCCTACGACCTCCCTTCGACTATGATGAAGACTATCTACGACTACCTTCGACTATCTACTACGACCTACTATGACTACACCTACGAGTAAAAAAAAAATCAATTTTTTCCATGGCGACCTTTTTTTACTCGCAGGCATTTTTTAACATATTGAAAAAAAACGCCGCAACCTAGCTGAGGCCTCGAGTACGCGGAGACCACTCTCGAGCATGAAGGAGAGTTATGAAGACCTCCTACGACCTCGTGTCGACCATGCTGCGAGTACGAGTTGAGGGCAAACTCGCGGATTAGGTCGCCCAAGTGGGACAAGTCCCTTAAAGGTATACTGGGCTCATGTGTGAGAAATCAAGCAAGACCTGCAATCTGCGAATATGGATGGCATTTTAAACTGCACTGATTGAGAAATGGTTGCAGTGACATTTATGCAGTGAATTTAATGCCCCAAAGATTTTAGTTGTTTGAAGTCAGACAAACCTATCATTCAGATATATGACTGGGATACTAAGAAGAGAGATAGATTAGCACCTCAAAGAATATAAAAGAGTTAGGGTCAAGATTAAACCATATCAAGAAGCAATGGGAACAATTGTCTTCATAAATCATGCCACAATTATGTGTAGCTAATGATGTATCCTCCCCTGACGTTGACAATTCACTTTTCCTATCCTTCTTTCATGAGTTGAATCATCTGAATAGACGAGAATCAAAGACCCCATCACTATTTTCAAAAATCAACAGAGACAACAGAGAATTGGGAAGGACATTACAGTAAGATTGTTTTTTCCGGGCTCTTCATTATCAAGAGAGAAATAATGGCTATTCTTTAATAAAAGGATTCAAGATTAGAAAAAATTGAGCTTTAGAAATTTAAAACAATTTTGTGTCCTTCTAATTGGGTAAATTGTTGAGGACATGGAATGGAGATCTGGATATAAAAGATAACAGTGGAATTGTACATTGGATAGATTTTTTAAAGCTGATATTTTCTTTTCCAAGTGTAAAGTGTAGAATTCCCAGAAATGCTTCACAAAGAAGGTGCACAGATTACTTGCAGAGAAGAACATTTCTAACAGTTGAGGATGAGTAATGGCAGAAAAACTGAAGGTCTAATTGGTACCAACCGGGAAGTTTTGCTATATTACTGTGTGCAATTGGAAATTAATAGATCAGCTTTTCTCAATTCACTTGTTGCTTTCTTGCCTTATCTGAGAGTTTGCTGTACATATGCTGTTTGTAAACCGTATGTCTGATTCTACAAAAACAAAAATGGTGATGTACTGTGATGACATTTTGTATACAGCACAGCAGGACACGATCAAATATAACAGTTCAGAATTTATTTGGCTAAAAGAACCAGATTAAATCAGTGCTGGAACAGACAAGCTGCTAGGCCATTTAAATGGATAAGTGCTCTTCCAATCTCTCAAGAGTTACCGAATGCAAGGGAATTCCCTCTGGCTGGGTTATATGGTGATTTCACGAAAGGTCACTGGGTCATAGGTCTTCACGCACGGAGCCGCAAAATCCAACTGGGGTACATACGTCACTTCCGGTACATGTTATTGATGCTAGAAACGCGTACTTTCAAACCTGTTAAAAACCGCGAAAACGGTTAGTTTATGCGCTGTAAATAACTGTGCAAGTCGGGGTGACCGTGAGACACAGCTATCCTACTTTAGAGTTCCAAAGATTAAGAAAAATGAAGGTAAAGAGAAGAGAGAGCTGAAGGGAAAATAACAGCGGAAGTTGTTGGCCGTGCAGATATAAAGATAGAAAATATCGGGAATTATCGCGTTTGCTCACTGCATTTCATCAAAAGTAAGGCATTATTGATGTTTTGATGAAATGCAGTGAGCAAATGCGATAATTCCCGATATTTTCTATCTTTATATCTGCACGGCCAACAACTTCCGCTGTATATACACACACACACAACTTTTCTTTCTCTCTCATTTATTATATTGTTTACAGTGTACTGTGTTTACATATTCTGTTGTGCTGCTGCAAGTAAGAATTTTATTGTTCTATCTGGGATATAGATGATAAAACACGCTTGAAGGTTTATGCTTTCACGCATTCTCAGGCAGTCGGTTCCAGAACTCCAATGTCCACTGTGTTAAAGACAATTAGAGTCACACAGCACGTACATCTGCCCTTCGGCCCACCTTACCCATACTGACCATGGTACCCCATCTACACTAGACCCAACTGGCCGCATTTGGCCCATGTCCCTTTAAAGTTAACTTTTTCTATCCATGTACCTGTCCAAATGTCTTAAAAGTTGCTACAGTACCTATCTCACCTAATTTCTTTGGCATCTGGCTCCAAATACGCACCACCAGTTGTTCCTCAGGTTCCTAATCAATTTTTCTCCTCTCACCTTAAACCTAGGTCCTCTAGTTCATGATTCCTTTTCTTTGGGTAAAAGACTGTGCATCCACTCTATCTTTTCTCCCACATGATCTTATACAGTGGCGGACTGGGTCTAAAAATATTGTTTGCCAGGAGACAAAGGGGGCCCACTTCATCAGGGGCCCACTTGCAATCGGGCAAGCTGACACCCTGGCCAGTCCGCCACTGATCTTATACACCTCTATAAGATCACCCGCCATTCCCCTACATTCCAAGGAATAAAGGCCTAGCCTGCCTAAACTCTCCCTCAAGTCCTGGCAACATCCTGGTAAATCTTCTCTGTACTCTTTCCCACTTAACAACATCCTTCCGATAGCAGAGCCACCAAAATTGATCACAATGTGGCCTCACCAATGTCTTGTACAACTGTAACATAACATCCCAACTTCTATAGTCAATACCCTGACTGATGAATGGGCCGAATTGACCAAAAGCCAATGGACCGAAAGCTTTCTTGACCGCTCGATATACCGATGATTCCACTTTCAAAGAACTATGTACCTGCGTTCCCCCTAGATCAAGGGTTCCCAACCTGGGGTAAATTTACTCCCAGGGGGTACATTTCACCTACCCAAGAGGTAAATTTGTTGATTCTGGATTTGTACATATTTTTTCTCAATGACTGACTGTGTTTGATTCTGGTTTACCAATATCTGCTCATCATTAGTTGTTCATAAATAAGTGAAAAACCAATGTTATGTGCTATTAACATTGCCAGGGGTAAGCGGAACGAAAAAGGTTGGGAACCCCTGCCTAGATCCTTCCGCTCTACAACACTCCCCAGGGCCCTGCCATTCACTCTGTAGGTCTGCCCAGTTTTGACTTCACAAAATATAATATCTCATATTAATGTACATTAACCTCCATTAACCATTCCTCAGCCCATTTGCCCAACCAATCAAGATCTTGCTATAATGTTTGATGACCATCTTCCCTATCTATGATATCACCTATTTTAGGGTCATATGCATCATTAATTCTCCTCAATATTCCACCAACTCCATGCCATTTATAGTGATGAATCACGGCAAAATTTAAAATATTAACAACATAACATACTTGATCATTCTGAATCTGCTAGATTCACATAAAACTGAAATAGATTCAGGTAAAACTGAAATAAATTTAGGTTTCAACTTTTCAATTTCTGCCATAATTAGACACCCACAGCTAATTGTTGCCCAGTTTGTTTTAGTTCAGTTTGGTTTATTGTCACGTGTAGTGAGGTACAGTGAAAAGCTTTTGTTGCAAGCTAACCAGTCAGTTTTAGATATACGTATTGAAATTTTAATGCTCACCAAAATATCTTTGCTAACATCACTGGAGCAAATGTATTTACAATCCCTATAAGGAGGATGACAGAAATTTCATTGGGTGGTTTAAAGCCCACCAACTTCGTACCAACTTACATGCAGAACATCTACACTGACTTGCTGAAAATTGAGATTCCTCAGTTGCTGCATGCGCTGATGATTTTCCTGATATTTCTCTTCTGCCAGTTTCCTATTGGTATGAAATGGAAAAAGTCAGTTCTTTGCACCATGCAATCAATGAAAAAGCAACAATACCTGCTCAATTGATTGAACCTAATGAATATGAACCTAATGAATATGGCCTATAAAATTCAAACCATATCTGAATTAAGAACAAAATATAGAAGGAACAAAACTTAGGCCAGATAATTGTTGCTCACATAATTCTAGATACATATATTGAAATATAATGATCAAGAAATTTAACTGCACCAACAAATCATTGATTGCAACACTACTCATACTACTATTTATGAATCTCAAAGGAGCAGACAGTGCAGAGTTCAAATAGTCCTGCAATATAACTGACCATAAAAATGATGGATGCTTTCAACCATGTTAGCAGCGTAATATAATACTGTAAAAATTGTAGTGTTCCCAAATAATATATTGTGGAAAGGTGCTTACAACTGGCCCTGTCACTGGTCATGCTTGGCTCATTGAGCATGTGATTTATATATTAAGAACTAAAGCTTGCAGCTCAGTAACATGGTTTGTTGCCAGGATTACAGGCAGGGCTATGTTCAGGGGTTGAGAGATGAAACAGGCAATGAAAGTCTTGGGAAGGGAGTGAATGGGAGAAGAAACAGAAGACAGCATCTCAGTGGAAAAATCATCTCTGGGCAAGAGGATTATTCATACCTGAAATTACCCCTAGCTGAATTTCCAGACTGAAGCCAAAAAATTGACCTCTGCTTACTGAATTCACAAATCACTAACTAAAAATTTGAGATAAAGGATAAAATTTGCTCTTACGGAATTTATGTGAAAGTAAATATATCAAAACAAGTTATTTTTCAACTCATGTTTATTGACGCAAATGCATGTACATGGCTTTGATTAAGGAGTATGTTTTGACTCCAGGACATTGAAGATAACGTACCCACTGCAAAGGCACCATAGGATTAAAAAAAAACAATCATATGGGAAGTCAAAGAAGATCTCAGCTTAATAATTCATCCAGAAGATGTTACTTCTATCAGCACTGCAGTACCTTAGTGTTGAAATGCAATGTCAGCCTAGACTTTTGTGGTGAAACCTTTTGAATGGACTTCAAGGGGAAAGCTTTGTGACTCAAGAAGCAAGGGCACGACGCACAGAGTCATAACTATTGTCTGGATGACAACGGAATTTGGATTTATTCTTATTGGGGAAAAAAAACTTTAATGTGATTTACCATAGTTTTCAAACTAATGATGGGAGTGACATTGGGGCTTTGGATAAAATAATCCAGCAACAATCATCTATGCTCAAAGTTAAACACTATGTAGAAGTTCCAACCTGATATTCAGACATAAGAGTAAAAATGAGCATTCTTGGCATGTAACTTGATCAATAATCAGTTAGATTTTTTTTTAAATATTGAGAGGAATAAAGAACATCAGGTAATGTTGGGAGAAAAATCATGTTCTTCATTTCTTTCATTTCATTTCATGTATGATTGCGGTAGTGGGTGGGCCGTGAGAGTTTAGGCCAATAGTTATACTCACATCCCAGCATTTTGTTCTTTTGATTTTAATAAAGCATAATCAGTGGCTGATGTATATTTACTCTTCTGTAGTGGCTCACTGCCATGCAATTGCTCTGCATGTGGTGCTGATGCCAAAGTTGAATATTCCCCTCTCTTGAGATTACCAAGGATTTCAAGAAATATTGGTTAATTAAATTGTCATTTTTTGAATGAATTTTTGAGAAGGATCCACATGCTGAGGTTTGTTATTGGTGATCCAAGGTCACATATAATCATATAATCTTCATATCGCTTGATATGGCGAGGATACAAAACAAATAATTAACGTTTCTGAGCACTAAGTGCTTCACCTCCTCAAACAAAATGAATGCTGCATTTTTGCACATACTTCAATTTCTTAGATTTCTCATCTGCACTCTGCAATTTTCGAAGTCTCATCCTCTCTCGTGGAGTCATTTTCTGGATTTCAGACTGCTCACGTAGTGTTTGAAGGTGAACTTTCTTCTGACTAGAAAAACAGAATAAAACTATAACTCTTGCATTTCTATATCCACTATTACAACCGCAGAGACTCTCAATGTACGTCACATCCAATTAAGTAGTTTTAAAGCAGCTTTAGCAAGGCAGGAGAAACAACAACCAATTTATAAATTACAAAAATCACTTTTAATCACAAACGTGTTCAAGTTCTACTGAATGCTCAGCAACATGAAAACGTTTCTCAGTTTCTCCCTCCACAGATACTGCCTGGCCCACTGAGTATTTCCAGCATTTCCCATTTTACTTCAGAGTTTATCCCTAATATTTTGCTTTGGCGTACGCTAATCTTAACAATGTACACCCGGGAGTTAGCAAATAAATTAAGCATAATATTTAAGCCAGTTATCCTAAGATGATAATCAAATTGCATGGTTGCTAAACATATGTTTCTGAGCTCACTACCAACAACAAATAATTCCCCATTGCCTCATGCATTAATTATCGTTTTTATTTCACGACAAGCCTCTTAGAACATAGAAGAGCACAGCACGGGAACTGGCCTTTTGGCCCATAATTTGTGCCAAATATGATGCCCAGTTGAACTAATATCCCCTGCCTGCATGTGATCCACATCCCTCTATTCCCGCATATCCATGTACCTTTGGCGGGTAGAGATGAGAGTCGATCGTTTAAATAAAAAGTTTTAATCGTAAAACGTTTAAACTAACGATTGGTCTCACACAACCAACAAAACTGATCCAGCCACAACGGTGGTCTAGAGCGACTGAAGGGGCATCGCCCAGAAAGCGCGCAAAAACGCAGCCCCTCCCAGTGTCACATGCCCGAGGCACCCGACCGCAGGGTTCGACAACCTGCGAGCAATAGCAGGTTCTGCTACATACCTATCTAAAAGCCTCTTAAATGTCACTATCATATCTGATTTCACCACCATCCCTGGCAGCATGTTTCAGGGACCCACCACTTTGTAAAAATTGTCCCGCACATCATCTTTAAACTTTCCCCCTCTGACCTTAAAGCAATGCTATCTAGTTTTTTTTTTACAGTTCCGCCAAATGGAGAAGGTTCTGACACTGCCCTTTCTATGTCTTTCATACTTTCATATAATTTTACAAAGGTCTCCTTGAAGTTATGATCACCAATGCCCACATATTGTTTTGCCTTCTGGAATTTATTAACCATCAGCTTAAATGTAGAAAACTGGACAGAACCATGGAGCATTACACATTTGTATAGATCACCACATACAAAAACTTTATATCATTTCATTATTCATATGTGGGAGTCAGACATAAGCATCTACTCATTTATTTTTTTCTGTTTTTATAGCACAGCCAGATTTTAAGTCAAAAAGAAATCCCAAAGTTTTTAGCTCAGGTAACATTAATTAAGATAAAGCAAAATTCAAGACCCAGTTAGGGAGAAAAGGATGTGTACTCCAAGCTGACAAAGTTAATTGTTCTTTGCTCATGTCTTTCTTTGTCAACTAGTTACCGAAAGGAAGTGTGGTTCATTCGGAATTAATGCGATTGTTATGTTTCAAACAATATTCATGCTAACCCAGCAGTCCTGTCAACTGTATTGCCAATTAAAAATTCATAATTTGCAAACAATGTTTTGCTTTTACTTGCCCTCCACAAGCAGGATGAATAAGATGACAGCTGCTACAAGCATTTATGTCTTTATTTTATGCCATTTGCCAAATGGTTGTAATTATGCAGGTTACCTTTTTTTCAATAGAAAGAAGACCTAGAAACAGAGGGATGCACTTCTGTCCTCCAATGAATCAATTTATTGGACTATGCAGTAGTGTTCATTCAACAAACTCCATATCCAAAAATTGTCAATTTATGTAAATATTTTGTATAATTTATTTTTGTGTGTTTGTCTGAAGTGCTGCTGCAAGATTTTTCATTATACCTGTACCTCATTGCACGAGAACATCTGACAATGAACATGATCTTCAGCAGAAAAGCAATTTGGAATATTCTGCAGAAGATGTGAAAGTTGCTATAGAAATGCAAGTTTTAATTTTTTTACCAACTTTAAAAAACGTGGGGATTCCCACAACAATAGCATTACATGATACTTGGATCATTTCTCCAAAATAAATTTACCTTTTAAACCCTTTAACCATAGTTCTTTAATCAAAACAATTATCTGACATTTGGCATTCAGTCTATACCCAAGAGAAAATAAAGCAGTATTTAAGCTTGCTGAATTACCTTACAGTAGATATTCAACATTAATTCATCATTTCTTTATCCAGCCTCTCATTAGGGATCGGAATAAATTAACCTGTCAAATTTTCAATGTCAAAACCACATGATGAAAGCCTGACCCTCCACTTTTTAAAAATTAACTTTATGGTTATGATTATCATCTTTAAAATTTAGGCTAACGAGCAGGCAACTATTTGTTTAGTAGGCATGGTTATAAACGGGAAGAAAAAAACCCCAGTACCATTGCAAAACAATAGGTCACCTCATATTCCGTTTTGGTAGCTTACAACCCAACAGTATGAGCACTGAATTCTACAAATTTTAGATAACACCCCCACTTTCCTATGGCCCACCCTGGTACACATCCATTTCTCCAATTATCGTGCCCCCCCCCCTTTTCCATTTCAACCTATGTCCCTTCCTCTGGCTTTACATTTCACTCCTCTCTTCTCTTTATCTGACATCTTATGGGCCCCTTATCATACCAAGTCATTGGCCACCCACTTGCCAATCAAATCCCTCTCACCTGTATCCTCCTATCAGAGAGTCATAGAGTGATACAACGTGAAAATAGGCCCTTCGGCTAACTTGCCCACACTGACCAACATGTCCCACCTACACTAGTCCCACCTATCACTTGCCAGGTTTGTTTGGCCCCACCTCTTTTCCAGTTTTCTCCCTCCCATCACCACAATGAGTTTGAAGATGGGTCTCAATGCAAAATATCACCGATCCATGTCCTCCGGGAACGCTGTCTGACCCACTGAGTTACTCCAGCACTTTATTTTTTTAAATCAGGTTTTATTTGATAAATCAGCATCTGTAGTTCTGTAAGTCTCAGTTAAAATAAATGGGATTGCTTGGCTCGCCATTAAATACAAGAATCACACGTGTTACAATGCACTGATGACTCAGATATTCCCCTCTTATTTACTATATGCTTTTACTTGGCATCTTTTTCAGTTTCTGAAATGTTTTTATATCATTCTAGTTACATCGAGCTTTATACATATACTAATGACAAATTATGTCTCCTTTCGAGACATTAAAATGCTGAAAGTGAAGTTTTGAGAAATCTCCAGAGCTTTGTTCTCATGGTTTATGAAACATTTGAAAATAACCCAATTGAATTAGTGCCTGTTGTCAGTGATCACTTTTCCAAACAAACTGAGATTCCAGTTGTCATGACTAAAACTCTAAAAGTTGTGCAGTACTTTGTGACTGACACAATTTCTCAAGTTCAAAGTGATGCAGCATAGACTATGGTGAAACACTAAAACAGCACTTGACTTTAATTTCAAGATCAGATTCATTTGTGAGAAATGAGCCTAGTTGGCAAAACCATCATTTATTGACCATCTTTAATAGCTCTTAAATTAATACAATAAGGTGCAGAATAGTTTGCATGTCCAACTGTTACACCAAATGGATCATTTCAGACAACAGTTAAAAATCAATAGCATTCCTTTCTACACGGCATTAATGAGTGAAATTAGTTTTTCCAGTAAGCAACGGCATCACCGACACAATTACCATGACCATCTTTTAATTCCATATTTATGTAATTAATTGACTTTAAATTCACCAGTTGCTAGGAAGCAATTTGACCTCATGTCTGCAGATCCCAGTCCTAGACTTTGAAATCAGTCCAAACACAAAACAACCATCCCTGACCACCAATCCCCACCCCCAGTCAGATCCCTGGGCATGCCTGCCTGTTTAGATAGTAAATCAAAGATGTTCATCGAAAAAATATGGGATGTAAAAAAGTTAAATGAAACACAGGCTGTTAACAGGGAACAAAGACAAATTAATTTATGCGCGGGTATTCTCAGTTGATCAATGTATATGTTTTGGAATATGACTTCAAACCATTTGTAGTCAAGTGTGTGATTTATGTGGTAATTATTCATGCAAATTCAATTCAACAGCTTGTGATTATAATATGCATTCCCTCCAATTAACATGTTGCCAATTCTCCTTCTAATTGCCCAGCCAGATAACACCCACGGTTTGCTACTTATTCCTTCATAATTGTAAATTTCATGAAAATCATATTCCAGTTTGTAATTAGTATCTGAAATCTAAATGTCGAAATGTCTTGCTCTGACTACATTTGTTTTAAATTATTTTAATTTGATTTATATTTAGAGATTTGTGAAATAGTTTTTGCAATATGATGCTCTCGCTCTAATTAGCAGCCAAGTGCCAGAACAAAGATGATACAAAATTTTGAAATGTGACTATTTGTGAATCCTATGGAGTATTTTTATTCTATTTAAATACTACTTAGGGGTATCCCTAAGAAAGATCAGTTAATTTCAAGAGCTTTACTTAATTGAATAACACATGTTGTAATTTGAGGGTCAATGGCTACCTGATTATCCAGCAATAATATTTGATCAAAAAGCATTTGGTCCACCTGATCCATGCTTCTGCTCTGCCAGAGCTAGCTAGCTCCCTGTTAATCAGATGCTTTCTGCACAGTCTTTTATGGAATGGAATACTTTATTGTCAATTTACCCAATGTATACAAATAGCAAACACATACGACGCTGACAAAGTTACAAAGCACTCCTTTTGTTCTCTCTCCCCCCCCCCCCCCCCACAGCGGTTTCCCCACGCCAGGTACCCAATTGTCCTTTGTTCTCCCCCCACCTCCTTCACGGTGATCCTCCATGCCAGGTCCTCCATTGTTCTTCCCCTCCCCCCTCATGGAGATCCCCCACACGCTGGGTCCTCCATTATTCTTCCCCTCCCCCCCTCACGGTGGTCCTTCATGCTCTCATCGACTGTCAATCACAGGTCAACCCACGAAGCATCACTGCCACGGCGAGGCTTCACCACACGCCGAGGCCCCATCATCGCGAGGCTTCACCGTCGCCGACGCCTCACCGCTGTCGACGCTCCACTCGTTTTACTCCTCTCTCTGCTATGTACTTAACCTCCCCTCACATGCATCAGTGCTCATCACCTCAGCCATGCACTTTTCTGCCTTTCTCCATGACAAGTAGCATCTCATGGAACTCCTATTATATTTTTTGATTATGACATGTAATGGGCTCTTCCAAAGCAGAAAGGTCTTAAGAGAGGAGACATTCTTCTTTGGCTGCAAGTTTGAACACATACAAGAATATCAGCCACCAGCTGTACTCATTTCTCAATAATCACATGGTCCATGAGACCAAGTGTGCCGTGAAGAGTACATTCAGCAGCCCATTTAGCAATAGCGATCAAACTTCTTCCTCTGTATGTACCTACCCAATCAAATTGCTTTAATGTTAATTTTCAACTCGCCCCTCAGTATTCCCTTTACCCAATCTTTTTGACATTCTCCCTTAACTATATCCTCTTACTTCTGGTGTCAACCTTATTTTACCTTAGTGCCACTATTCTGCATTGAATCTATATTCCTCTATTCCCTTACTATTCAAAATCCATCAAGTGCTGCCGTGAATACACTGTAACTGTAATTCAGTAACTGAACTGAACCAATTGGATGAATTTTATTATGTTTGCACATAATCAGTCATGTTTACCCAAGAAGGAGCTGTTCTACTCTTAATATTATATCTGGTAACTATTTATCAATCCACATACCTCTACTTTCAGGCAGGAACATAGATGTAGATAGAAAGTTGAGCTTGGACCAGTGCTCTAGCTAATTATATAAGGGCCGCAATTAAGACTTTACACTGAATAACTTCAGGATGGAGAGGGGAGGCAAATTTCTGATGAGGGGAAATTTAGACTTTTAAAGAGAAAGGCCAAGGCTTTAGTGCAGAATATTGAAATATGTAATAACTAGGGGTCATCAGTCTGAAGAAGGGTGCCGACCTGAAACATTACCTCTCCATTTCCTCCCCAGATACTGCCTGGCAGGTTGAGGTCCTCCAGCAATTTGTGTTTTGTTCACGATTCCAGCATCAGCAATCTCGTGTCTCCAGGGAAACTGAGAAAGTTGATATTCAACTGGAGTGTCTTATACATAAGCCTTTGTACGGTAGAATTAAGATGCACAGCCAATTAGCAGGAACAAATATATGTCAGCATTTATTGTACGAGGATTTGAATACAAGCATGAAAATATCTTAGACCACAACTAAAGGGTCTTTTGATTTCTCACCCTGTTAATGATTTCTCATCTAACTTCTTCTAGATATCGGCATGTTCTAGAACATTCAAACACTAATTCATTGCTTGCGTAACAACAATTATTCTACCATTAGACTGCAACATACTGTCAGTAAACTCCATAATAACAAAAGCTGCATGATAGAAGAATTCTTGAAAATTACTTCTTGTAATCAAGAGAGTGGTGAGTCTCTGGAACTCTCTGCCACAGAAGGTAGTTGAGGCCAGTTCATTGGCTATATTTAGGAGGGAGTTAGATGTGGCCCTTGTGGCTAAAGGGATCAGGGGGTATGGAGAGAAGGCAGGTACAGGATACAGAGTTGGATGATCAGCCACGATCATATTGAATGGCGGTGCAGGCTCGAAGGGCCGAATGGCCTACTCCTGCACCTATTTTCTATGTTTCTATGTTTGTCTCACAAGATGTAATGATTCCAATAAAAAGGGAACTGTTTTTGAGAAGAGAATCTATTTTAATAATGGTTTACATTCCTTACTCCAACATTGGTAAGGGACTAAGACCAAGGGATATCAATACATTTTGTGCAATATTCAAATCAATATAATTAAAATAGTAAGAGAGAGAATGATTTACCACAGTCCAACCAGCCCTTTCAAAGGATTTGACAAAACCTGAGGTGTAGTAGCTATACAAGGTAGGAAATACATCAGCCAAGTTGCACATGGCAAATTCCCACAATCACCACAGTAATAATGGCCAACCTTTCTTCGGTTTGATGATGAAAGTCAAGAGTGAATATTCCCCAGAATACAAAGGAGAACAGCCCTGATCTTTATTGAAATAGCGCCATGGGTCCCTTTATCTCCTACTGAAAGAGCAGATGTGGCTTCAACGTAATATCTCACCTAAGGGCAGCACCTCTAACATAGCACACTTCTACACTTTCTATTCTCTCATCTCTAAAGAGGGATTTGAATCCAAACTCTTAATTTGGAGGCAAGAAGGTTACCAAACCAGCCACAGTCAAAAATAATTTATAATTTATTTCAAGCAGCACAGATTCTATTAGTTAGAGTACATCACCCCCAGGGTCTGAGCCTCTGGCCCAGAGAACTCTCACTGCCTTTACAATCTTTAATATCACTCACATGTTGAACAATGGATTGACATTGTAAGATATTATTGGCCGCACATTAAATGTAGTACTTAGAAGCAGGCAATTTTATAAATCACAAGGATTAGCAGTGTGATTAAAAGTGCCAAAGGGTAACAGGTTTAAATATGTGTGTAAAACATACAGGATACGGAGTTGGATGATCAGCCATGATCATATTGAATGGCGGTGCAGGCTCGAAATGACAATAAATTGAATTGTATTGTATTGTATTGTACAGACTATGAACAGCGTAGGATCGAGCTTGACTATTAACTTGCAATAGTCGATCTCAACGTTAATCAACCGTGCACTCCGTGACACCCATTGAAATACCCAAGACCCTTTCTGTAATCACTCCCAGCTATTCAATATTCAGTAATGAAGCATTTAAATCCCACAATTTAGTTATAGCCCTGTTTTACAGATAACCACTTTCAAGTTCTTGATCATATCTCAGGTTGCAGTTGTTCTCATTTAGTGCGTCAGTTTGATCATTGAAATTAGAAGGGATTTTTCAATTCGTAGACACAGAGAATTTGGATTGGATTCTGAAATGCAAACCTCAATCGGCCTTTCCAGCTTCATCAAATGTCAGTGGGATTTCAAAGGTTTAATCCTCTCCAACAAGCAGAGTGGTCATTTGAATATTATAATGGGGCATCAGATATATTCACACTAAATCTTGCCTCGGCCACCTAAGATTTAAAAAATCTGCTGGCTAAATAGATATGGACAAAATGCCTTTCCGATATGTTTTCTGTAATCTGTCGATTCCAACTGTCTTGTTTCCCTTCACCATTCATCTTCACATAGAGTCTATCGTCTGTGGTAGGCAGGTTACTGGAGAGTATTCTGAGGGATAAGATAAATATGCACTGAATATACAGGGGCTAAATGTGAGGTTATCCACTTTGGTAGCAAAAACAGGAAGGCAGGTTACTATCTAAATGACGTCAAGTTGGGAAAAGGGGAAGTACAACGGGATCTGGGGGTCCTTGTACATCAATCTATGAAAGTAAGCAAGCAGGTACAGCAGGCAGTGAAGAAAGTAATGGCATGTTGGCCTTTATAACAAGAGGAACCGAATATAGGAGCAAAGAGGTCCTTCTGCAGTTGTGCAGAGCTCTAGTGAGACCACACCTGGAGCATTGTGTGTAGTTTTGGTCCCCTAATTTGAGGAAGGACATTCTTGCTATTGAGGGAGTGCAGCGTTGGTTTACACGGTTAATTCCCGGGATGGCGGGGCTGTCATATACTGAGAGAATGGAGTCGCTGGGCTTGTACACTCTGGAGTTTAGAAGGATGAGAGGAGATCTCATTGAAACATATAAGATTATTAAGGGCTTGGACACACTAGAGGCAGGAAACATGTTCCCGATATTGGGGGAGACCAGAACCAGGGGCCACAGTTTAAGAATAAGGAGTAAGCCATTTAGAACGGAAACGAGGAAACACTTTTTCTCACAGAGTGGTGAGTCTGTGGAATTCTCTGCCTCAGAGGGAGGTGGAGGCAGGTTCTCTGGATGCTTTCAAGAGAGAGCTAGATAGGGCTCTTAAAAATAGCGGTCGGGGGATATGGGGAGAACGCAGGAACAGGGTGCTGATTGGGGATGATCAGCCATGATCACATTGAATGGCGGTGATGGCTCGAAGGGCCAAAGGCCTACTCCTGCACCTATTGTCTATTGTCTAATTGGGGATAGTCAGCATGGTTTTGTATGCGGGAGACCATACCTCGTCAATCTGAGTTTTTTTTAGGAAGTATCGAAAACGATTGATCAGGGCAAAGCCATAGACGTCTATATGGACCAGCAAGGCACTTGATAAGGTATTGCGTGGTAGTCTGCTCTGGAATGTTAGATAGCAGGGAGAACTAGCGGAATGCACAGACAATTAGCTTCATGGAAGAAAGCACAGAGGGATGATGGACGGATGTCTTTTGGACTGGAGGCCTGTGACAAGTGGTGTGCCTCAGACATCAGTGCTGGTCCTTTGTCTGTTTGTGGTTCATATCAGCAGTTTGGATGAGAAGATATGAGGCATGATTAGCAAGTTTGTAGATGACATGAAACTGGGTGGCATCATAGATAGCGAAGATGGTTAGCATAAATTGTAGCAGGATCTTGATCAGTTAGGCAGGTGGACTGAGGAATGATTAAGGAAGTTTAATAGAGATAAGTGCAAGGTGTTGCATTTTGAGAAGTCAAACCAGGGCAGTACTTACACAGTGCATGGCAGGGCTCTGGGGAGTGCTGCAGAGCAGAGGAGTGCAGGGAAATATGAATCCATGCCAATCATCAAGCACTAATTTGTACTAATCCCATTCTATTCTCCTCTCACTCCCATCAATTGCGTTCCAGACTTTACTACCCAGCGACACATGAGAGTGGCCAATTAGTCACCAATTCCAACAACTATGGGACATCAGAGGATATGGGAGCACACAAGGAAAAGCCATTAAATAACAGATGCAAACTCCATGCAGATGTGAGGATGCGATATGCTGCTGGATCTGGGAGCAGCAATTCGCAATCTCCACCTCCAACAACAACAGAGCACTTGAATAACTAGGAGCCCCCGATACCTCCAACCACCACACCTCAATGCTCCCATTGTCCCTCAAAGCATCCAGTCTATCTGCTGTCATTCCAACATCCACTACCCATCATTGACTTCAAACCCACTTCCTTGATATGTTTTGATTGCCCTAGTGCGTTCAACCCACCCCACCCTATAATGAGTCTTCAGGCTCCAGTATTAGAACAATGAAGGCTACCATAGAGATCAAATGTATGAGTTCTTACTTACAAGGCTTTCTTTATTTGCAGAGCATCTTTTTGGGAGCTTATCATTTTGTCTTTCATGGATATGTTTGAGAACTTGCTTTTTATGTTCTGCAATTTATAACAGAGGAAAAACAATCATTAAAACATGATATGGCAATACTTTCAATATTCATGCAATGCAAAGGCAAATATAGAGGAATCCAACAAATCCAAGAAATATCAAACAAATAAAGCTACAAGCAATTGTGTGTGAATAATTAAAAGCTGGGAATTCAAGAATCTTCAACTGCATTATTTCTCTTTCCACAAATTCTCCATCCTACGTTTTTCCAGCATTTTTCTTCAAATTTCCACAATCTGTAGTGTTTTTTTTTTTAATTTCTAGGCTGATCATTAAAATATGAAACCATTGAAAACAAGGTTTCCCTTTGAAGCATTCACTTCCTCCTTCACAACTGCACAAGAAGCATTGCAGTAACTTTCCAAGGCATTTTCAAAACATCCCCGTAGCAGAGAAACCAGACAAAGGAAAGCAAGCACATAGAAACCCTTGGTCCACAAGCTTTCCCCCCAAATCACAAATCATGATAGACACAGGAAGCTGGAGTAACTCAGAGGGACAGGCAGCATCTCTGGAGAGAAGGAATGGGTGACGTTTCAGGTTCAGACCCTTCTTCAGACTGGTTAGGGATAAGGGAAACGAGAGATATAGACAGTGATGTGGAGAGATAAAGAACTGGGATGTCTGGAATCGGAGCTGGAATCCCCGAGGTAGAAGATGGAGGCGCAGGCAAGCACCGAGAAAACACACGTGGATGTGGTAGCGAGTCTGGGTTAAAATGTGGTTGTAGAGTCGGAGTGCAGCAGGAATCACAGAGAGGGAATAGCGAGAGAGGATGTTGCAGAACTCTCGTCAGAGAGAGGAGGAGAACTTCTTCAAAGCAGACATACCTTGAGGAGATTTTGTAGTGGAGCAGACAAAATGTATAAGAAGCAAATGCAGATTTAAACCGAAGATAGACACAAAAAGCTGGAGTAACTCAGTGGGACAGACAGCATCTCTGGAGAGAAGGAATGGGTGACATTTCGGGTCGAGACCTTTCTCCAGACTGGTTAGGGATATAACCAGTCTGACAATGCATCGCTGGGACAAAACAGGAAACTCAAAGCACAAGGATGAACCTCATTTGTAGCAATGGAATAAGGCATATCAGCATGTTTATAATGGCAGTCAGATAGGTGAAATTGATGCAGACTTTCCATCACCAGCCTCACTCACAACTCATTAAATAAAAGGAATGTCTAAAAGAAAAGCTGTTGGTCTCTCCTAGCATGTGAAATATAATGTATGTACTCTCTAACAATATGTTTTCACTTACAATTGACAGAGTATAGATTATTCTTACACAAGAAAATCTAGTGCTACTTTAATAGGGCTTTATTCTTTGGAGCGCAGAAGGTTAAGGGGGGACTTGATAGTCTTTAAAATGATGAGAGGGATAGACAGAGTTGACGTGGATAAGCTTTTCCCACTGTGAGTAGGGAAGATTCAAACAAGGGGACATGACTTGAGAATTAAGGGACTGAAGTTTAGGGGTAACATGAGGGGGAACTTATTTACTCAGAGAGTGGTGGCTGTGTGGAATGAGCTTCCCGTGAAGGTGGTGGAGGCAGGTTCGTTTTTATCATTTAAAAATAAATTGGATAGTTATATGGACGGGAAAGGAATGGAGGGTTATGGTCTGAGCGCAGGTATATGGGACTAGGGGAGAATACGTGTTCGGCACGGACTAGAAGGGTCGAGGGCCTGTTTCTGTGCTGTAATTGTTATATGGTTATATGGTTATAATAGAAATTCTGAGTTCCAATCACCAATCTGTCACAGTCGACCAATTTAGGTCCTGTCAGTAAATCTTTAGGTCGATGACCCTCCCATCACTGCTTGACATGACAGGTCCTGTCAGTAACTGGAGAAGCTGACAAAACTGAATGTATTTTAGAGATTTGTTTGACAGTATCAATGACACCAGTCAAGTTTTTATTCTTGTGGTTTCCCCATCTCTTTAACTGCTCGTAAATGGATGAGGATCTTGTAACACTTCCCAGCCTGTCGATAAAAAGGACTAAAGCTGTCCTCTTCACATATTTATGTGGTTATTAATTAAATCCTTTGACATAATGAGAATGAGGGTTTTAGAAATGCCAAAAGCCGTTTCATTTTTTCCCACATTATGAATTGAACAGTGTTAACATCTCGGAGATTTATGTCAGGAGGTCATTCCACCTATTCTCTCAATGCTGGCTGATAAAAAAAAAAACCTTAAGACTAATTCTATGCCACAGCCTTCTAGATAATACCACATCAAGTGCCCATCCAAGGAGTTTATAAATATATTTTGGAATTCAACCTGCACCAGCATTTCAGGTGGTAAATCCCAGACTCCTACCACTCGTTGGTTGAAGTTTCATTTCCCATAAGCCCTCTAATCTTTTAATCAATGATGCATAATCTATGTCTCGGGATTGACATCTCTGAAAGGGGATATTGGCAGAGTAAGTTAAAAGAAAATTGTGCAGTAAGAAAGCTCTCAATCCCAAAAGAGGATGGTGTGGCAGATGTGGGGGATTTCCTTCCCAGAGCTGGGGAACGGTGTTGAGAAATACAAGGCATTTGATTAAGCTTGAGGGGCAGACTTGCTGCTTCATCAGGGACCAAATACTGTGTGGGCTGAAGGAAGAAAATTGAAAAGGAGTGCAGAGTAGATAATCAAAAACTGTGTCTTTCAATGTCAAGGTCAAAATCAGACAAATCAGATTTGAAAATGACGTGGTTTTGATATATAGCGCTCATATCAAAGTAGGAGTATTTTAGAATATTATACAAGTAGGCCATTCAGTCATAGGTCATATGTGTATGTCTCATTACACCTTCCTCACATGCATCTTTTTTCACAATAACATTCCAGTGCCTTACCCCTCATTTAGCTTCCCCACAAATGCATCTGTACTATTCACCACAGCACCTCCTGTGGGAAGAGGTTCCACATTCTTATTGATTGCTGCTTAAAAAATCTACAGATGCACCACAGAAAGCACACTGTTGGGTTGAGTACAAACCCAACCAATCCCATAGGTATTGACACTACATATCCTCCCATTCTGTCTCTAGTAAAGATGGCATCCCCTGCTCTCAATTTCTCCGTCTCCACTGCATCATCTCCCAAGACATGTCTTTTCCCAGGACATCTGAGGTCCTCTTTCTCCAATAAACATGGTTTTTCCACCTACTGTTGTAGATGGATTCCTCACCATCATCTCCTCAGTGTCCTGCAGTTCCACTCTATCCTTGTCCATCCAGATAGGACAAGGATAGAGTTGCCCTGGTTCTAACCTTTCACCCCACCTCCCTCCGCATCCAACACACCATTCTCCAACATATCTGCCACTTTCCACCTGATCCTGTCACCAATCACCACCCCTTTCAGCTTTCCACAGAGCCCACTCCATCTGGAAGTCCATGGTTCACTCATCCCTTCACACCCAAACCACCCCATCCCCCCAAGGATCTCCAGGTGGCTGACCACTTTAACTCCCCTTCCTCTTCCCATACTGACCTTTCTGTCTTGTGCTTTCTCCATTGACAGAGTGAGGCCACACGCAAAGTGGAGGAACAGCATTACGTAAACTGCTTGTGTAGCTGACAACCTCATGGTATGAACATTGAATTCTCCAATTTTAGGTAATTAACCCACATACAACCACCTTTCCTGCCCCTGCCCCCCCCCCCACCCCCCACCCCTTCCCTGTGCCTTATCTGGATGCTCATTCATTTCTCCCTTTCAGCTTCCCCTGTCCCCTTCCACCTATATTCCTCCCTCAGTTTCCACATTTCACGCATTTTTCATCATTATCTCACATTCTTTGTATTTTCATCTCTGGCCTCTGTCCAACCATCTTTCAATCAGAAGTCCCTCACGTATCCACCCAGCGCTTATTAGATTTTGTCTCACCCCCACTTCTTCCAGTCTTCTCCTCCCCCCCTCCCCCACTTTCAACCCGAAACGACTCCTATCCATGCGAGCCTGACCTGCTGAGTTACTCCAGCACCAAGTCTTTTTCTTGTAGGGTTGTATTGCAGCTTGGTTTGTGAATGGTTCTGGCTAAGACCAGAACAATTTGCAATGAGCTGTGGATGTAGTCCAGTTCATCACACAGACCAGATTCTCTACCAGTTACTCTATCCACACTTCACAAGGCAATATAATCAAAGACCTGTCTTGCCCTGGTCATTCCTTCTGCTCCCAACAGGCAGAAGACACACAAGCTTGAAAGCATGCACCGTCAGACTCAGGAACAGGTTCTGCCCCTCTATTATCAGGCTTACTGAATGGTCTTTCTATAAGCTAGGGTACTGTCCCATTCATCTCAACCAGATTGTAAATGTTAGACTTTGTCTCTGGAACTGATACTCACTTCTCCTTGGCATCAGCTCCGCCTACATCAACCGACTCCAACTGGTCCAGAACGCAGCCGCCCGACTCATCACCCACACCAAATCCTGGCATCACATCACTCCAGTCCTCAAACAACTTCACTGGCTTCCCATCTCCCACCGGATCACCTACAAAATCCTGGTCCTCACCTACAAAACCCTCCACCATCTGGCCCCCCCATATCTCACTGACATCCTCTCCCCCTACCAACCCTCACGGTCCCTCAGATTCACATCAGCCGGTCTCCTCTCCATCCACAAATCCAACCTCCGCAGTTTTGGGGACAGAGCCTTCTCCAGGGCAGTTCCCAGGCTCTGGAACTCCCTCTCCCAACTGATCCGCAATTCCGTGTCCCTCACCATCTTCCAGTCCCGCCTCAAGACCCATCTCTTCACCTCTGCCTATCCTTAGCCCCACGTCCCCCTCCCTTTTCATCTGTGCTTGAATTGCCTCATATTGTGTTTTGAATTGTATTCTGTCTTTAATTTGTGTACTAGTCATGTCTCTACTATTTATTTCATTCCGCATACATGTTTTTCCTCTACTTGCTAAATTTTTGTAAGGTGTCCTTGAGACTCTTGAAAGGCGCCCATAAATAAAATTTATTATTATTATTATTACAATGCTGAGAAGTATATTCTGCATTCTGTTTCTTCCCCATTGCTCTACCTATTGTACTTAGGTTTGGCTTGATTGCATTTATATTATCTGATTTGAAAAACAAAGCTTTTCACTGTACCACGATACATCACAATAATAGTTTCCCATAATTTTATTCACTACCTTTAAATCTTCCTTCTGCCTCCTCTGTTCAAGCCTAGCTGACATCTCCTCGTATCTTGCATTCTCTTTCCTTACCTACTTCAATCACAAATCTAATTTCTATCTCTCAAGTGCTTATCTAGCTACACTTTAAATACACTTATTATCTCTGCAATTGCAATTGATGAAGTACCTGGAAGGTGAGTATTGCGTGGATTATTAATGAGGGGGTTATTTTTAATACCTGCAACTGTAGATCAATATATGGAATTTTCAGAATTTCTGCAGCTGATGGTCGATGTGATGGATTCTTTTGTAACATGCTGAAAAAAAGTACCATGCATTGGTGGAGAATAAGCAGCTGTACCGTCAAGCTTACATTGTATTGAGGTGGATTTTGTGGTTCTGAGGAAGGAGAGGTTGTCACAACTCACTGTTGTTATTCCATGAAATTGGGGGCAATCCAGTAGTTTAATGCAGAAATCATTAAGTTGCTGACAGTGATTCAGCCCCTTCGACGACAGAGGATCCTGTCGCCTTGGTCAGATGACAGAGGCTCACCCACCGCGGACTGATGACAGAGGACCCTCCGGTGAGACTGGCTTACCCACCGCAGACTCAGAATCTGCGGTCAGATGCACCACAGTGACACCCCAGAGGGGTTAAGCCAAGCCTTCTTTGTGATCAACAGCATCATCCCCACCATGACATCCAGGGCACTACTGACAGTTGAAGACACACTTACCTTGTCATGATTGCATTGAGATTTCTGGAGAAATGATCTGGCAGTGAAGGAACCTCACCTTCCACGATCTTCAAAACAATTGACATAAAGTTGTGACCAGCAAATGCATGATGCAAGCAGCACATCTCATACAAAATGCAACCCATCGACCTACGTGTTTAGGAGAGAAGAAACACGTCTTGGTCACGTTTGAAGAAGGGTCTCGATCCGAAACAACACCTATTCCTTTTCTCCAGAGATGCTGCCTGACCCGTTGAGTTACTCCAGCATTTTGTGTCTATCTTCGGTCTAAACATGTTTCGATGTCCATATGATATATTACAAGGGAGCAACTAAAAGAAAGAATTGCATTTTTATAGGTGCCTTTCACCTATTCTTCCCTCCAGTGTTCTCAGAGGTTGGTTGGACTATTGGTGCCACTATTCCCTGTTAGAAATACCAGAGAATTCAATCTACCAACCATTGCACATTTTGCATTGAATACAAGAAAGTTGCAAGAATTAGATACTGACCATTTATCGTGAATGTTAAGTATGGAAAGAGGTAATTTTGTTTTGTATTAAGTGAGCACACACTGTGGAAGGGAATAGGCTTGAGACAATTGGAGAAATAGGCAGAATGGTATAGCAAATGAGTATAGTTTTTTTAGTTTAGTTTAGAGATACGACGCAGAAACAGGCCCTTCGGCCCACTGAGTCCGCACCGACCAGCGATCCCCGCACACTAACACTGTCATACACACACTAGGAACAATTTACATATACACCAAGCTAATTAACCTACAAACTTGGGAGGAAACCGAAGATCTCGGAGAAAACCCATGTGGTAACAAGGAGAAAGTACAAACTCCACACAGACAGCACCTGTAGTCAGGATTGAAGGCGGGTGAGGGGGGGTGTGGTGGAGGGTGAGGGGGGGTGTGGGTGTGGGGTGTGGGAGAGGGTGGGTGAGGGAGGGTGAGGGGGTGTTGGAGAGGAGGGGTGGGGGAGGGTGAGGGGTTGTGGGTGGGGGAGAGTGAGGGGGTTGTGGGGGAGGGGGCGTGTGGGGGAAGGGGGTGTGGGGGACGGGGGTGTGGGGGACGGGGGCGTGTGTGGGGGAGGGGGGAGTGGGTGTTTGGGAGATGGGGGGGGGAGTGGGGAAGTGGGATGGGGTGTGGGGGAGGGTGTGTATGTGGGAGGGGGGAGGGGTGTGTGCGGTGGGGGGGAGGGTGTGTATGTGGGGGTGGGGGAGAGGGGGCGTGGGAGGGGGAGTGGGGGGTGTGGAGGGGGAGTGGGGGGTGTGTGGACTCAAAGTCCCCTGGCCCTGGTTCCGACCACACTCATCGGCTCCGGACTCATTCAGCAGCACCAGGCTCGTCGTGGTGGCTGCCGTTGCCACCCACGAACATCGCCCCTGCCCGCAAACACAGCCCCCGCCCGCGAACACAGACCACTCTCTGCTCACTCCACTCTTTCAGCTTTATTCTCCCCGCCGGTGATTAACAGCAGGTGCCAGAAGTGGCATTGCCGTCCTGGCAAATGACAGACAAATAACTTTTGTAATATTTCACCAATCGGAATACAACTTGTTGCACTTGCAGCGCAGGAGAATGGCGAGTAAGGTGGCGAAAAATCGTAGCGCTATCAGGTACCATTTTTGCTTAAATTTAAAAACAACGCAAACTGGAAGAGGACAAGATGAGTTTTATAAGTATACTAGTCTATGTGGAACCCCGTTGGTCCCAGCATCACACAGGAGGGCTGGACCCCAAACCCAATATTCCACCTTTCCACTAATTTCAATATTGGTGGTCAGTGGGGGGGGAGGGGGGGTGGCTTTCTGGAACGCTAGTATGGGTATTGTGAGCTGAAGGGACTGGTTTCCAGAGGACTAGTATGGACATTGCGGGCCGAATGGATTCTTGGGCTGGCAGCTCAGTCACTCAAGCCTGTTGTGCTGGCAGCTTACTCACTCACGGCTGGTGGGCTGGCAGTTGACTCACGGCTATTCCTTGAAATTCCATTTCAAACAGGGTGCAAGGCCACCAAATTCAAGTGCAGTTTCTTACCACTTCAAGCAGGGTGCAAGGCCACCAAATTCAAGTGCCGTTTCATACCATTTCAAGCAGGGTGCAAGGCCGAAAAAGACATCGAGTCGTGACCTCTCCCTCCTCCATCTTGCAGAGACTGAGCCACGCCCACACTTTTGGGTTTTATAGTCCCTCCCCACATTCCCACCAGAAGGGGCATGGCCTTCATGGCGTGATTGACAGGAGAGAGAATCTCAACATTTTATAAACACTAATAACTCTTTTATTTTTAATCGATGGGAAAAATCCTTGGCAACTGATGAGCGGAGGGGGACTCTGAATAAGATGGCCAAAAATCACAGTTGTACGTCGTAGCGTTTGTTCTAAAATCAATATAAAGCGCAAACAGGAAGTGGTCAAGATTAGACTTTTAATTATATAGAAGGCAAGGCAACTTTAATTAGGCAAGGCAACTTTAATTAGGCAAAGCAACTTTAATTAGGCAACACAGCTTTAGCAATTCCAAACCAAAGGCAACACAGCTTTAGCATTTCCAAACCAAAGGCAACACAGCTTTAGCATTTCCAAACCAAAGGCAACACAGCGTTAGCATTTCTAAACCAAAGGCAACACAGCGTTAGCATTTCCAAACCAAAGGCAACACAGCTATAGCATTTCCAAACTATATTTTCAAACCACATTAAGGACACTGACAGGTAACTAAAACCACTCACAGTTTAGTAGACACGTGTTCAGTGTTATCACAGCTCAGACTGAGAGATGTGACCCTCTCGAAAAATACTATCAAAGTTCTACAAAATCCTCCACACTGACTGATGGGAAAAGCAATCCAATGTTGATGCCTCCAAGGCCAATGTCGCCAGCACTGAAACCTTAGCTTCAATCTTTCAGCTGCACTAAGCAGGCTGTGACATTTGCACACTTAAGGCCAGATTCATGAAGCAGACACTATTCTAAGCTCTGTCATAGGAACGGATTACAAGACATAGAGTTAAAGACTCAAAACCTCTGCAGAAATCCAATACCCTCATTGATTCTTGGGAGCCTCTGGTCCATGACACTTAAAATGGAGAAAAAGCATTAAAGATAATATAAGGAGTCTTGTGCCTGCCGCATACATAATTTATGAAGGAGCACACCACCTGACAAACTAAAGCAGCTACGCACCCTATCAGATAGCTCCTAACCCATCTAAGGAAGAGTCTTTGTTCCCACATTGGCCTCCTTGGCCACCCCAGACCCCACAAGACTGGAACTGAAGCAAGTCATTCCCTATCATGTGTCTACCTAAGAAAAAAAGAAAATCTAGCCTTAAATCCAGTGTGAATGCACTGCACACTGGAAGATCCTGCTTTCCAGTTGCGTCTCAGCCGCAGACCCATCTATGCTCGCAGGTGGACACATTACTTCAGAAGAGAGCAGTGGAGTAATCCATTGTTTCCATGGACAATATTTCTCTCTCAATCACCTACATCGAAGAAGAGAATGGCCTGCTCCATATCACATTCTTATGCTGGGATCAGGAGGTGCACGAATCTGTGACCGCTTTTCATACATTTGAACTATGACAATACCTCAAAACTACAACCTTGGTTCTAGTGTTTTGGGATGTTCTTAGGTTGTGAAAGGCACAAAATGTGTATCATTTTCTTTTAAATGATGTGATGTGACTGACTATCGTGTGATGCATCCGATGCACATTAGATATTTTTACAGTCAGTATTTTACATTTTACTTAGAACACTCAGACGCCTGAGCTCAACAGAATGTTCATAATTTTAGCTTGCTCTTATGCAGTACATTAATTATTTGACTGTGTTTCTTGTGGATAGATATTAATTTGATGTTGGAGAATGACAATGCTACAGTCATTCAAATTTCAGTGCCACTGACCTAACCACTCAGCCCAATGGTTTGTGTGTTCTTGCAGCTAATTGAACCCAAGGGATCCAGGGAAAACAAATTAGTTCAATCCTCAAATCCACATCACTAGCAGGACAAACATAAAGGTTAAATGAAAGAAACTTAATGAGACCAGTCACAACCTGTTGCTAATACTGTAACTTATTTCCCATTCCTCTGGAGATAAAGCCCAGTATTTCATTATTTTGGTCTGGCCTTTGTCACACTCCCCTTCAAATCCTCCTGACAAAATCTTACAGGTGAAGCTGTTGCATCTGTTCTGCATTTCAAAGAGGTTCACTGACATATTAACCAACTCCTGACAACCCCAGGCATTTCCACCACCTACAAGTTGCATGTTGTCATTTGACAGAACACGCTCTGCCTGCTTGGATGTGAGCAACTCCAACAACAATTATTGCAGCTGAACATGATCTAGGACAGAGCAGCCATTTTATTGGCAGCTGGAGCAGAAGAGCTACCAGCAGCGCGGTGGTTAACTTAATTGTCATGGTTCTGGATCACACACAGTGTACCAGATGGATTTCTATGACATATGGTGTCTTTCTGGAGACTATTACCTGAATATTGGTATGACTATCCATTTCTAAACTGCCTTTCCTCTCAAAAGCCCTTGAAAAAGTAATTTTAAATCAACTTATACCTTACCTTCACCAAAACACTATCTTGGAAACTTTCCAATCAGGTTTCAGGGCTCACCATAGCACAGAGTCTGCCTTGCTGAAGGTACACAATGACCTATTGCTCACCGTTGACTCCGGCGACTGTGCAATTCTGCTCCTTCTTGAACTTAGTGCAGCATTTGATACTGTCGACCACACCATCCTAATTGGCCGTCTCCGGTACGGGGTTGGTATTGATGGCACTGCCCTGAGCTGGTTCATCTCCTCCCTCAAACGTAGGAGTTTCTCGACTAACATAGGCAACTCTTTCTCCTCCCCAGTTAGCCTCTGCTGTGGGGTTCCACAAGGTTCCATCCTTGGCCCCATTCTCTTCTCCCTGTATATACTCCCCTTAGGCCAAGTCATTGAAAGGCACGGCATTTCCTTCCATTGCTACGCAGACGATACACAACTCTATCTCCCCCTGAAGCCCAAAAACCAATCAAATCTACTTAACCTTATCCACTGCCTCGAGGATATAAAGTGTTGGATGGCCCAGAACTTCCTCCAACTAAACGAGAGTAAGTCTGAGGTCATCCTTCTCGGCCCTCGGACTCAATCAAAATGATAGCAGGCAGCCTTGGAAGCCTTACCCCACTACTCAAACCTCACGTCAAAAACCTTGGCGTGATATTTGACTCAGCACTGAAATATGACAAACAAGTCAATGCCGTGGTAAAAGCTAACTTCTTTCAGCTTCGAACGATAGCTAAAATAAAACAATTGCTCCAGTTTGATGACCTGGAAAAGATCATCCACACATTCATCTCCTCCCGCCTAGATTACTGCAACTCCCTTTACAACGGCATCAGCCAATCTTCCCTGTCCCGCCTGCAACTGGTCCAAAACGTCGCAGCGAGACTCTTGACAGGCACCCGAAAAAGGGACATCACCCCGATCCTGGCCTCTCTCCACTGGCTCCCTGTGCAGATCTGTATAAACTTCAAGATCCTCCTCCATGTCTACAAAGCCCTCAATGGGCTTGCTCCCACCTACATAAAAAGTCTTCTCACCCACTACACCACCTCCAGGTCCCTCAGATCGGCCGACTTGGGGTTGCTGAATATCCCGCGGACTAGGCATAAGCTCAGGGGTGACCACGCCTTTGCGGTTGCAGCTCCCAGACTGTGGAACAGCATCCCGCTTCCCATCAGAACTGCCCCCTCCATCGACTCTTTTAAGTCAAGACTAAAGACTTATCTATACTCCCAAGCCTTTCCTGACATCCTCTGAGTGAGGGCTACATGTATATATGTATGTAGTTTGTTTTGTTGTGCTATTCTTATAACAAATGTAAAGCACTTTGGCCAACGAGAGTTGTTTTTTAAATGTGCTATATAAATAAATGTGACTTGACTTGACTAATATATTACTAAGTATTAGTACTGACTATTTTACTCAGAGGCAGCTGCAGAATTAAAAATTCTTGTTTTTTTTTAATATTTTGGAAATTTAAAGAACAAATCAGTCTCAGTAATAGTCTCCAGGAAGACACTATGGTCATAGAAATCCAACTGGTCCACTGAAGTCCTTTGGGGGAATGGAGTCAACCACTTCTACTCCATCTTGTTCAAAATGGGATTCCTGACTCTCTAGTGTGATTGACTCTTGTTCAGATGCTGCGTATTCATAAACTGGGGAATGTCCGATTCACCTCTACCCTATTAGACGTTGTCTCTGGAACTGTTGCGCTAAAATGCTGAGAAATATATTCTGCACTCTGTATATTTTTCTTTTGCTCTACCTCTTGTACTCGAGTTTCATTTGATTGTATCTATATCTAGTATTATGTGATGTGATTAGATAGCATGAAAAACAAAGCGTTTCACTGTACCTCAGTAAACATGCTATAATGCTGAGAACTATATTTTGCACTCTGCATTTTCCCTTTGCTCTATCTATTGGACTTAAGTTTGACGATTATATTTATGTATAGCATTATCTGGTCTGATTGGATAACATGCAAAACAAAGCTTTTCACAAGTATTTCACTACATGTGCCAATAATAAACCTAAATCGAGTTGTAATTAGAGATCGATGATAACTATTGGTGTTGTCAATGATGTCCACATCATAGGAATAATAAATGAAACTCCTTCCACCCGCAGTGTATCCTACCCATCTTGTAAACCATCTGACAAATGCCCTGCAGCAACTTGCCAAGGTTTCTTCAGCAGTTCCCCTCAACCCTCTTGAACCCATTTCAATGGCAGCAGCGGAACAGGAGAAATAGTTTCTCTGGTTTCCATCCAACTCACACACCATTCAAACCAGAAAATATATTGTCATTGCCGCTTGATCAAAATCCTGGAAATCCCAATCCAACTTTGGCTAGCTTCAGATTTAGCCCTGGTCAGTAGCTCCAGCTGGTACAACCCGAGCCCAACCCAAGCCTTTCCCTGTCCCAGCTTCAACTACATCCCTACGCACAACTGATCCAGCACAGCAGAGCTCTGGTGGACAGAGAAATTTCCAACATTGGGTTGTAATAATAAACCTATTTGAGATGATGTGAGGAATGGAGGAAACGCACGGAGAGAAAACTGGGAATGAGATAGAGTTGCAGGCAAGTTAATAGCTAATCCTTTTATAGCACTAGACTCAGTGTGCAACCAAGAGCTTTGTACTTCTGCAGAGTAATCGCTTTCCTGGAATTGCAAAGTTTCTGTGAATTATTAAATTCACATCTGAATATACTACTATTGCATTCGGTTACGATATGCCCCCTCCATCTGCCAGTGGAGAAAAAGATTACTGCTGACAAGAACTATGGCCAATTGATCTAATTTGAAAAATGCTGCAAAAGGACAAGCATTGCCACTTCGACGAGTCGCAATTCCAACCCATCCATCTCAAAGCAAAGTGCGGTTAAATGCTTTCTGGATAATACAAAATACAATATTGTCGATGAATCGCAACAACAACAAAAAAAATGCTGCCTGCATGAAAATATATTCAGGGTAGATTGATCATGCAACTTTTAATGTGCAGTCTGCAGAATAACTGCTAGTACAGCAACATCAAATAGAATGCAGTCACATTACTGCTTTTGGCTATCACTTCACAGGAAAAGAACATCTGTATAACGCAATTTAAAATATTGGATACCAATTAAAAAACAAGGCAGTTATCATGTGAGGGAAAAGAGAAGGGTGGCTGGAGAGAATAGGAATTATGGCAGGAATTGGATGTATAGATACATTGGTCAGTTGGAAAAAAATGAGGTCACAGCTGTTTATTCTTTTCATAGAAAAGGCAGAGAGAAATGATATTGTCAAGATCCTGAGGTGGGACAGAGAACAAAGCAACATGATCATGTGTGCAAAGAGGAGGGTGGTACTATTAGGACCAGAGATATACAAAACACAAGGGTTTATTAATACTACCAACCATGGACCAGGTATTTTGAAGATATATTATTAGAAAACTTAAAGGGACTCTGTAGTCAGTACCGTCTGAGATTTTCACAAGTAAAACATAGAAACATAGAAAATAGGTGCAGGAGTAGGCCATTCGGCCCTTCGAGCCTGCACCGCCATTCAATATGATCATGGCTGATTATCCAACTCAGTATCCTGTACCTGCCTTCTCTCCATACCCCCTGATCCCTTTAGCCACAAGGGCCACATCTAACTCCCTCTTAAATATAGCCAATGAACTGGCCTCAAATACCTTCTGTGGCACGATGGGTAGGATACATCTCGGTCCTAAAAGATTTTCCCCTTATCCTTAAACTGTGACCCCTTGTTCTGGACTTCCACAACATTGGGAACAATCTTCCTGCATCTAGCCTGTCCAACCCCTTAAGAATTTTGTAAGTTTCTATAGGATCCCCCCTGAATCTTCTAAATTCTAGCGAGTACAAACCGAGTCTATCCAGTCTTTCTTCATATGAAAGTCCTGACATCCCAGGAATCAGTCTGGTGAACCTTCTCTGTACTCCCTCTATGGCAAGAACATCTTTCCTCAGATTAGGAGACCAAAACTGTACGCAATACTCCAGGTGTGGTCTCACCAAGACCCTGTACAACTGCAGTAGAACCTCCCTGCTCCTATACTCAAATCCTTTTGCTATGAATGCTAACATTTGTTATGTGCTATCGGAGACAGTTAGGGGATAACGTCATTTTAAAGATGTTGGCTGAAAGGAATAACTTGCAGACCCTGTTAAGTCAGGTGTTGCAGGATCATTTGCTGTGCATGTTGACAAATAAGAGAATTTAAGCAAAACCCCGATTCTGATGTTGAAAGGATTTTGCAGAATAGAACAAGCTTAGAATGGACATTGAAGAATGTGAGACGGTTTTGCTCAGGACATTAATCTGAGGTGCAGGAAGGCAGCAAGCCCATGGAGATAAATATGGACATGATCTACTTGGTGACAGACTCTGGTAGATGCTGTCATTGCAGTCGGATAAATTATAAATCTGTGAGGCATACATGGGAAATGACTGGGTACCAAGGAAATTACTCATCCTCAGAGTGTCCCGTTAGAACAACCTAATGTTTTGATTGTGGCTGAACATGCCTTTGTGCACCAGTGGAGAGATCATTAAAAGAGATAACTGTTGATAAGGATGATACCCTCTGATTGTTTCAGCTGCACAGGAGAATTTGTGTAGAAAAGTCTGCTTCTGGAATTAAATACTTCACTGTAAACCTGTACTGGAGGTTTCCTTATCAACTGAAGACACCAGATTAACATACTTGTTAATACGCTGCAAGCCGGTCAGTTATTGGGGAAATTTGCAACAAAAGTACCTTAATCTCTTTTTATTGAGACAATTAACTGGTTCAGGAGGAACTGTCCAAGCTATGGCAGAGATGAATTGTTGGAGAGAATGGGTCCTGTAAATATAGTACATAGAACATGGAGATGTTTCTAAGAGAAAATGATTCAGGTGAATAAGAGAGAACAGAGCATAATACGGCTTGGTAATAGAGACGGTTTTAGTAATAGGTAGGTTTTGTGATGTAAGCTTGAGACCAGCGGTGGGGGGCTTGGTGCTGGAACCATTGCTATTTATCTAGTTTACTTTAGAGATACAGTATGGAAACAGGCCCTTCGCTCGACCGAGTCAACGCCGACCGGTGATCACCTGTTCTATCCTGTTCTAGCACTAGTTCTATCCTACACTCTTGGGACTATTTACAGAAACCAATTAACCTACAAACCTGCATGTTTTTGGAATGTGAGAGGAAACCGGAACACCTGGAGAAACTCCGTACAGAGACTACCCATAGTCAGGATCAAACCCAAGTCTCTGGTGCTGTAAGGCACTAAATCTACTGCTGCACCACTGTGCCGCCCTTAAATACATGAACAATTTAGTTGTGAGTGCAGGAGCTACAATTAGTGAATTTGCAGGTGACACTAGAGTAATGTAGACTAGAGTAATGTTGATAAACTTCTGAGTGGAGCAGGACAACAGCAAAAAGGAAAAACAGTGAAGTAATGCATTTTGGGGGGCTAATAAGGGCAGCAGAAACAATGAACAGCAGACACCAAGAGGAGTCATGAGGAACAAAGGGACATTAGTGTACAAGTCCAGAGATCCCTGAAGGTATTGGCAATTGTTTATTATTGTCATGAGTACCAACACACAATGAAAAACTTTTGTTTGCATGCTGTACAGGTATTATATGCAGAATATAGTGTTACAGCTACAGAGAGCTTTGAACAAGTGAACAAATTAAACAATACCTCCACAATTGGGTTAATCTTTGTGAAATTAACAGCTAAATGAAAATAGATCCGATAGTGCTACAGATGTGAATTTGTCATAAATTGCCACACTTGGAAATGATTTATCAGAACTTATCGACTACCCACTTACCATATGTCAGACTTGGAATCATAGCCCTGGTGGCTGAGTACCTCTGGGCTCATGTAGTAGGGTGTCCCAGTAAATGTAGTCGCCAGGTCACATGAACCCATCAGGAAACAAGATACTCCAAAGTCTCCTTAAAATAAAGTACATTATTTTTTTAAGTTTAAGGAAACAAACTCTAGATTCAAATGATATGGTTGGTTTTAAACGTTGTGTAATGTGTCTCCTAAGTTCCACAGCTGCCGATTTATTTGCTGGGCTCATGCACCAGACCAGCAAGTAATTAGATGGCAGAATGGCTCTTGATTTCAGATTTGAGAAGAGGCCTTTTGCCTCTTGCTGGAAAATAGCAATGGAACCAGAGACCAAAAAGCAAATCAACCTATGGTGCCAGAGATCACGGATGAGATATTAAAGCTCTGAACCGGCCCTAATGAGTGCCCCCCCCCCCCACCCACTCCCTTTGGACAGTCTCCCTCAGATGGTCACGTCAATCAATTCAGCTTGCTTATTTATGTATTGTATTTATTTACCTTTCTTGTACATCAGTGGAGCTGCACACTAAATCTCGTTGCACTGACGTGCAATGACAATAAAAGATATATTATTATTATTATTATTATTATAAAAGAGTGCTACAAATCAGTCTTCACCCAGGAAGAAGATGCTGCTAGATATTCAGCAACAATATGGTCAAGGTTGCAAATGGGCTAAAAAATTATGAAGAGGTACAAGAATAGGCTAAATGAATTTATAGTGGGGGGAGGAGGAGGTGGGGGAAATCACCTGGTCCAGACAGAATACATTCTAGTATATTAAATTTTGTCCACCACCTATCCTGCATTCCATCAGCATGTCCGCATCTCCTTAAAGTCACAGTTCACTATGCCTCCAAGATTTGCTTCATCTGCATATTTGCAAATTGAACCCTGTACCTCCAAGTCTAATTCATTATTACATTTTAAAGAAATCAGCAGTCCTAATACCAAACTTGGGAAACTCAATTGTGTATATCCCTCGAATTTGAGAAACAACTTTAACGGATGCAATTTCAAAAGGGGTAGAAGAACAGAGAAGTGCAGTGGGATATGCAAAGTTTGTTGGGAAGTGCAGGGCAGGTTAGAAAAAATGGTTAGAAAAACAAAATGGCTAAAAAATAGTGACAGACAACAGATATGTATTGAGGGTATGATGTTGTTTTCTGAAGTATTATGTCCAGTTCTGGGTGCAATACTTTGGGAAAGATGTAAAAGCATTGGAGAAGCTATAGAAGAGACTTCCCAGAATAAATCTCATCACTGATGAGATTTAATTGGAATCCGAGGAGCAAACTTTTCACATGGGGTGGTTGGTGTATGGAACGAGCGGCGAAATAGTTCGGAGGAACTATCTGAGGAACAATGCCAGCGAGTGTCTGCTAATGTTTGGGTGATGCAGCTGTCATGGTTAAATAGATGGCAGGCAGGGTGTGCAAGCTGCTGATGTGGGTGTGTGATGTGATATGTGCGTAAGTGTGTTAAGTGAAGCATGCAAGTGTTGGGTCTCAATTATGACTGATAGAGATGTGGTGAATTGTCACAGAGAGCTGGAATAGTGGTGAGTTGCTGAGATTGGAAAATGGTTTTAGTGAACTTGGAACATTTTTGTGATATCATGAATCAACTTGCATCACTGTGCTCGTGTCTCAAGGCTGGACTCCTGATCTTGACTTCCATACTATCTGTGTTCACTGTCATCTGAGTATATCTGAGGCGTTTCCTAGCCCCTTCCAGAGAAAGGATGTCTCCAGCACTGCATCTATGAACCACAGAGCCTGCACTGCTCTCTGCTGCTCCCCAGATCCGATTCATTATGGAAGCCCCAGAACCAGATGCAATCCATGTCCCCTTTAAAAGATGGAACTTGCTTTAAAGCAGTGTAAGCTGGCTTTAACTCCCTCCCTCATTAAATTAATCCTCCGCTATCTATCCGACCAGTCAATAGCAAAGATGGTGCTGGCTGCAGCTGAAATAACCAAGCAGCATGGTTTTCTTATCGTTTTTGTTTGGTTTATATTGAGTTTCGTATTGATTAGCTCTGATTCTTTCTCTGCCTGACCTGCTGGAATCTTCTGGTGATATTCCAACTTTAAAGCGACCATGGGGATTTGCATTTACACTAACTTGTTTGTGCAATTTTTGCCTCTACAGAATCTCAGGAGCTATTCACCAGTGGATAGACTTTTTATGGCAAAGTTATTCACATGCCAGTAAACACCCTGACCTTGTTATGGTCATTATGGCAAATAATTTATGGCAAATCTGGTTGTATCTGGAAAAACAATTGTGGGTACTTAACCTCAGAAATGCCATGGACAGGTCGAGTTAGGGTTGGGGTTTAATTATCAACATCGGCAGACCTATTAAGTGTGGGAGGAATATAGAATCAGCAGAGATTTATTTTAGGCAAGTTTCACATCTAATGTATATAAATCATACAAGTATAAGAAACTCAGCAAAATGCTGGCAGCTAAAAGTAAGACAAATTGTGTCAGTGATGAAAAGTTCCACTCCAGAAAAAGGAACCCAGACTGGAAACAAAACAGCACTCATGTAATTGGCATGTCAAACAAATACATTACCCATTCAAATGCAATGCATCTCTTGCACAAAAGCAGATACTCTGTGGTTACTGCTGAGGTCAGAGGCAGAACAGTCAGTAAATCAATGTCAGTTATAGATACATCCAAGACAAGGATCAGTAATGGCAATTCTTACCTATTTTTACAATGTTATTTTTTAAAAAGATGTTGTTGCTTTTCAAATCTCTATGAAGTATTCTTCTGCGAAGTTTAATTTGGAAAAAATAATTAGTGGCACCACAATATAAGCAGAAAACACATGCTGTTACTTGTAGCCTAAAGGGAAAGGTGTTCAGAAAATAAAATGGCTCTAAGTTACTTCTGCTAAAGCTTCTAGCAAGATTATTTGATGATAATAACAATGACAGCACAAGCTGCAATGAACAAATGTTCATTTAAATTAGACGTCTTCATCAATTCATTTGGAACAGCAATCCACAAGCCCTCCAGTAGATATGATAGCATAATTGCCCAAATCAAAGCTGCATTCAGCTGCCCCACTAAGAGCTTTCTTTAATCAAAGGAAAGATATTTTGACAACAGCCCAAAATACATTTTTTATCTCTAATCTCTGCCCATGCTGACAGAATGTTCAATGGCTGCATGCCCTTCTTTCATTGTGCAGCAATATGGTTCTCAGGAACCATGCATTGATATTAAACCCCAGATGTCCAATAATGCCTCGAAATACTGTATAACCAGTAATGACTTCCTTGGCAGGACCTTCTATGATCAAAAGCATTCAGAACGACAATGACAGAAGTTACATGGAAACACTACCACCTGCAGGTTTCTCACCAAACCTCGCACTGTTTAGTCTTAAATATACTTTTGCTATTCCGTCAGCTTCACTGAGACTAAGAAACAAACTGACTACATACCAATACTGTCAGAGTAAAATAACCAAAAGGAATGGGATTTTAAAAGACATAATCCTCTTGCCATCCTCTCAGGGCAGTGCTTGTCACATCCGAAAACTGACAATGAGTGTGGTTTTGTTCTGCATTAGGCAAGCATTGAAGTACACACAAATTATATTAATATGTAATACAAAAATATTTTCCAGAAAGCATAATAAAAACGATCAAAATCTTTTAGACAGGTTAAGATGTGAAAAGAATGTATAATAAACGTCAACTTTCACATTAACAGGTCGATCCCATTCTGTTTGGATACTATTGCCTAGTGTACAGCTCCAGTTGCCACATTACAGGAAGTATATGATAACACAGGAGAGGATGAGGGAAGATTCACATGGATGCTTTGAGGGCTAACAAATGTTAGCTATCATTAGCGAGTGGGTGGAGTAAGGTTATTTGCATAGGAGACTGAAGGGGGATTAAATGAATGTGTACAAAATTATGACCGGTCTGAACAGATGGATAGGTAGGACTATTTTCATCACTGGACTGGTCAGCAGGCTAACTGGAAGCAGGATTGGCAAGGAGATGACTAGAAAAAAAGTTCACCAGAGGTGTTGGAATCCAGTACTTGCTGCTTTTAAGGTTGGTGAAAATAGAACACCCTCGCCACATTTATAAAATATTTGGATGTGCACATTATGTGTCTTAACCTTCAAGGCTACAGAGCAAGAGCTGAAAAGTGAGATTGGATTGCATGGTTTTTTTTTACAACCTGCAGAGACATGGATGGGATGAATGGCCTCCTCCCATGCTGTAAATGTCAATGATTCAGTGATGTGTTTATTCCGACAACATTTTCACAAAAGATAGCACACATTGAAAATGCGATACCTGCGATTAAAGTCACATTTTATGAATAGCTGTACAATTGTTTCAAATGAAAAATAAACTGGTTATACCTCTCATGCATGTACTGGGCTCCCAGTAGTAACTGTATAAACCACTCGATGATCTGGCTTTCAGAGAACGTCAAACTGGCTTGCTCATACTCCTCAATTTTACATTGTAGATCTCTACCCTGAAACCAAATGATTAAAAACAAAGAATCACACCACCAGCTTGTACACCAGATAAATGGTGTTGGAGAGCAAATGAAATTGATGATTCCACAATAATTCAGTGTACCAAATTAGAGCAATCTAGACAAATGTGCAAGTAGAGATCACCAATACTATTCTAATACCCTAATACCTTTAATTGTATAGCTTATAAAAGATGTTTTAATCTATTACCATATATTTACATAAATTATTATCCTAATATATTTTTCAAACTTTTCAGAGAAAAAATTGCATTAATGAAACATTCAAATCATTGCTAAATAGGACAGACACAAAATGCTGTAGTAACTCAGTGGAACATGCAGCATCTCTGGAGATAAGGAATGGGTGTCGATTCGGGTCAAGACCCTTCTTCAGACGCTGCCTGTCTGGCTGAGTTACTGAAGTATTTTGTGTCTATCTTTGGTTTAAACCAGCATCTGCAGTCCCTTCATACACATTGCTAAATAGGTCTGTGTATACAAGACTTGTGGGTGAAGCGATGGAGGCATCAGGTCTGGGGAGTGGGAGGCGAGGGTCACCTGATGCAGAGTCCAATCAATGACGACAGAAACTGTTTCTCTAGTATTTCTTGTCGTAACCCGAGGTGAGGGAGGAGCAAATGATGCGGTTCAGAAATTGGAAATCCCAAGCAATTGATTTGCTGATGAGGAACATTCTTTCATTTAACCCTTGCCTATACATCAACAATAGCATAGCATATTTTATCTCTCTCCCTCTACAGCTTCCATTTCTCTGTTCTTGTGCATCCTGCAACCAGTGTTTGCTGAATCGTGGAGGACACTTGAAGCTATTAAGGTCCTACGGACAGCCTCTCAGATCCACAACTTTTGCATTTGGGTAACTCCCACACCCTAATTTTCTAGCTTAGTTCACTGTAAAAAAAGGGGTGGTCACATTCTTAATCTGCTTGAGGGCTATTAATCCCAGCATCAATCACCATATGCCCCTAATGTAGCTGGTCCACAACAGATTGTTGGTGAAATTTACACTAAGGAACTTGAAGCACTGAGCCATCTCCACCTTGGCTCCATTGATGCCGACTGGGGGTGTGTACATCATCTTGCTTCCTGAAGTCAATAACTGCCTCTTGTTTTGCTGACATTGGCGGAGAGGTTCTTTATTTGACCCCTTGTTACTAAGCTCTCTATCTCTGTCTCGTCAATGTTCAAGATCGAGCCCACCACTGTGGTGTCATCTGTAATTTTTGCATAGAGTTAGAGCAGAATTTGGTTGTGATTGTTGCGAGGTTATAGGGAGCATAGTAAGATGCTGTGAAGGCATTCTTGCGGGGCACCAATGTTGAGAAATTACTCTGGAGCATGTTTTGTCACCTGTACTCACTTATTATGATCGATGGGTCTGCAAGTCGAGGATCCATTTCCAAAGGGGATGCTGAATCCTAGGAGCTTGGAGATGAATTTGATTGGGATTAAGGTGTTGAAGGCAGAGCTATTGTCAATAAATAGGAGTCTAACATAGGTGTCCTTTTATCCGGCTGTTCCAGTAATGAGTGTAGCACCAGGGAGATGTTGTCTGTAATGAATCCTTTGTGATGGCAGGCAAACTGCAGAAGATCAAAGTTGTCTGTGAGGCTGGAGTTAATATGTGCCATGACCAGCCTCTCGAAGCACTTCATGATGGTGGATGTCAAAGCTATTGGATGGTAGTCATTAAGGCACGCTACCTTGCTTTTGCTTGGCACTGGGATGATAGAGGTCTTCTGGAATCAAATGGGAACCTCAGAATGAAGTAGGCATATATTAAAAAATACCGCTGAATATCTCTTCCAGCTGGTAAACAGCTCCGGAGCACACAGCCAGGATCTTCATCCAGGCCAGTTGCTTTCTGTGTAGTTGACCATAGAGATGAGGAACAAAAAAAATTAGAATGGATCAGCAGCAAGTTTATCTGACCAACACTATCTTGTAGTATGGAGGTACATCTTGATGAAAGCTGTTACAGCTGAAAATTAAGGGAATCAATAGATATGGACATAGTGCTGGAAATGAGGTAGACGAGTCATGGTTTCGATCAATGGTGGAGTAGGCTTAAAGGGTCACGTGGCCTACTCGTATTCCCATTTAGTATGTTCCACTCGATTGGTGTAAAAAGTCATTTTGTGCTCCAATGACCTTAGGGATGGAAACCTGCTCTCCTTACCCAGTCTGGCTTTTAAATAACTTCGTAGAGATGCCTTTGAATTGCTGTGATTAACAAGAAATGTTCCTGGCTAAGAGTATGATGCATGTTTGATGGCTACATTCAGTAGGGAATCGTCAACAACATACAGACTGCCCAGATGTTCAGTTGACCTTCACCAATGGCTTTAATTTCAAAGTACAATACTTGAAAATAATCACTTTTTTCTGGATTTCAAAACTTTCCCACAACAAATGCTATTTGAATAGTAGCAGCAATGTTACAATAACAGATAAAATAATATTTTTACTACCAGATTTTGATCGCTCAATATCGAAGGTGCAACATTTTCTATTTGACAGTAACTAAAACAGCTTCTTCAGGAGTAAATCATTCCAGAATAAAGGCTGTATTTTGTTTAATAAAGATATTTGTTTTACTCCTTATCCATGTCAGTTTAATATACCTGCAAGATAACTGATGCTACAAAGTTGGGAACTATATCCTGCACTCTTTAACTTGCCCTGCAACCACAGGAGATGCAACACCTGTCCGTAAACCTCCTACATCACATCCATCCAGGGATCTCAGCGGCCGTTCCAGGTGAGATAGAGGTTTACATGCATCTCCTCTAACTTCATTTACTGCATTCAGTGTTCCCGATGCGGCCTTTTTCACATCGACAAGACCAAGCGTAGACACAACCATCTTTTCACTGAACATTTGCTCTCTGTCCACCAAGGCCTTCTGGTTCTCCTGGTTGCCCACCATTTTAACTCCCATTCCCATACTGGCCTTTCGGTCCTGGGCCTCGTCTATTGCCAGAGTGAGGCCATGTGCAAACATTTCATATTCCGCTTGGGTAGTTTACAAACTAATGATATGAACATCGAATTCTCCAATTTTAGGTAACTGACCTACAAACACCGACCCACACCCCCCCCCCCCCCCACACCCCCCCCCCCCCCCCCCCCACACCCCCCCCCCTACACTACCTTACTTCCCTATGCCCCAGCTGGACTCACCCATTTCACCCTTCCCCCTCCCCATTCACCAGCTTCACAATTTATACATATCCTTATCTCACACTGTTTATCTTTTCATTTCTAACCTTTGTCCAATCATCTGCCATTCAAAACCCCCTTTCACCTGCAATCACATGTCATGTGCCAGATTATGTTCTGCCCCCCCCCCCCCCTCTCTCTTCTCCAGCTTTCTCCCCACTTGAGGGCCTGAGCTATAGGGAGAGGTTGGGCAGGCTAGGACTGTATTCCTCAGAGCTTAGGAGGGTGGGGTGATATTATAGAGGTGTATAAGATTATTCAGTATTCAGTATTTACTTTAATGTCATTTTAACTGAGTACTTACATACACAGATGAAACGAAAAAATTGTTTCTCAATCAGTTCCCATCAGTGCGGTTAATAAAAACAGAATACATATAGCTTTAAAAATTAAAATTATCATATCTAAAATAGGCCTAAAAATTGAAATAAAAACAGACATTCAGACCGAACAGTGGCTTTGCTTTGACAGGTGTCTAGCTGTCAAAGTATGGGCGAGGTTAGATGTGTTGGTGTATGATGTACGGGGAGGGGACACAGTCCGTTAACCAGTCTTATTGCCTGTGGAAAGAAGCTGTGGAGCATCCTGCTGGTTTTGCAGCTGATGCTCCTGTACCTCTTCCCAGATGGCAGAATGGAGAAGATGTGGTGTGATGGGTGGTAGGGGTCCTGGATGATGGAGATGGCTCTGCTGATGCTCCGCTTCTATTAGATCTCCAACAGGAAAGGGAGTGGGGCACCAATGATCCTGCTGGCGGTCTTCACTATCCTGTTGAGTTGGTTTTGCTCATAAGCCTTGCAGCTCCCAAACCAGGAAGTGATGCCGTAGGTCAATATACTCTCGATGGTGCCCCTGTAGAAGGTCGTTAGATGAGCAGTAGGGAGACCTGCTTTCCTTAGTCTCCGGAGAGGGTGGAGCCGCTGCTGAGCTCTTTTTATCACTGCTGTGGTGTTGGTCGTAGAGGTCAGGTCATCCGCCAGGTGAAGTCCCAAGAACTTCACACTGCTGACCCTCTCCACAGCAGCTCCATCAATATGCAGCGGAGTGTGATGTTGTTTTCCAGCCCTCCTGAAATCGATCACCATTTCCTTAGTCTTTTCCACATTGAGGGTGAGATTGTGAGATCTGCACCACTCCGTAAGCAGCTCCACCTCCATCCTGTATGCCGACTCATTATTGTCACTCATGAGACCCACCAGTGTTGTGTCATCAGCGAACTTATTGATATAATTATTGCTGAGTCTGGCAGTACAGTCATGAGTAAGCAGAGTAAACAGCAGGGGGCTTAGGACACAGCCTTGGGGTGAGCCCGTGCTCACAGCGATGGTTCTTGATGTCCGACTGTCCACTCTGATGGTCTGCTGCCATTGTGTCAAAAAGTTAAGGACCCAGTTGCAAGTGCCAGTGTCCACCTTCAACAGCTTCAGCTTCTCCACCAGCTGCTGTGGGATGATTGTATTAAAAGCGGAGCTGAAGTCTATGAAGAGGATCCTGGCATAGGTATTCTTCCGGTCGAGATGTGATAGTGCGAGGTTCAGTGTTGTGGAGACTGCGTCCTCTGTGGACCAGTTGGCTCTGTAAGTGGGTCTAGGTCGGCAGGGAGACAATTTTTAATGTGCTGCATGACCAGCCGCTCAAAACACTTCATTACTATGGGTGTTAGAGCCACTGGACGAAAGTCATTGAGACAGACTGGGTTGGGCTTCTTCGGGACGGGGACGATGGTGGCACTTTTGAGACAGTTGGGCACTACTGCCTGGCTGAGTGAGATGTTAAAAATGTCTGTAAAGACATCTTTTAGTTGCTCAGCACAGTTCCTTAAAATGCGTCCAGGGATGTTATCCGGCCCTGCAGCATTGCGTGGATTGACGCTGGCAAAGGCCTTTTTAACTCCGGCTGTGGACAGCCTGAGTGACTGGTCGCTGGGTGATGGCAGGAGTGCTTGTATCTGGGTGGTATTTTTAACCTCAAAACGTGCGTAAAACTCGTTCAGTTCATCTGGTAGAGAGGGGTCATTTTGGCATCTCCGCAGCGGGGGGGGGGGCTTGTAGTCAGTGATGGTATGAAATCCCTGCCACAAGTGACGTGTGTCTTTGTCATTTGTGAAGTGGCTATTTAGTTTTTCTACATACCGCATCTTCGCTTCCCTGATCCCCCGGGATAGGTTACTCCTTGCCAGTTTGTATGGTGCGTTGTCCCCAGATTTGAATGCAGCATTCCGGGCTCTCAATAGAGAACAAACTTCCCCAGTTAGCCAAGGTTTCTGATTGACATGCCTCTTGACGGTTTTAACCACCGTCACACCATCAATGCATTTATTGATGTATCCGATGACGGACTATATATTCTTGGAGGTCAATGCCACTGTCACCTGTAGCTGCCTCTCTGAAAATGGCCCACTGTGTGGTTTCAAAACAGTCTTGCAGTGCTGTGGTAGCTCCCTGTGGCCATATTCTGACTTCTTTGACCATTGGCCTGTCCTGTTTCACCCTGGGTCTGTATGCAGGTGTGAGCATAACCGCCAGGTGGTCAGAGTTGCCGATATGGGGGAGGGGGGCTGCTCTATATGAATCTTTGATGTTTGTGTACACCAGGTCTAGTGTGTTCTTTACCCTGGTTGCAATATTTACATGCTGGTAGAATTTAGGCAGAACAGATGTAAGACTTGCCTGGTTGAAATCCTCAGCTGCCATAAAGAAAGCATCGGGATGTTCCCTCTGCTGCTCACTGATGTTATTGTAGAGCTCTGTCATAGCGTCCTTCACGTCCGCGCTCGGTGGTACATAGATGGCCGTTATAAAGACTGCCGTCAGTAAGTAGAAGGGTCGGCATTTCACAGTCATTAGCTCTACGTGAGGTGAGCAGTGAGTAGAAACCACCACGGCATCCCGACACCACGATCTATTAACATACACAGCCAGACCGACTCCCCTTGACTTACCAGCTAGCGAAGCTACTCTGTCAGCTCTGTATAGCATTAGCCCCTCTAGTTGGATCTCAGCGTCCGTGATGTTCTGGTTCAGCCAGGTCTCCGTAAGGACGTAGACACAGCAGTTCCTCACGCTACGTTGAGTAGCTCTCCACACTCTGATGTAGTCCATCTTGTTGTCGAGGGAGCGGACATTTGCTAACATGAGTGTTGGCACTGCTGGTTTGTAAGGGTTAGCGACTAGCCTAGCGTAGACTCCTCCGCGCTTCCCCCGTTTCCGCATCCTGCTACACCGCTTACGGTGATTCCTCACCAGCGTTGCTCCAGGTGCGGCCGCGGCTTTCCATGGGCCTATACGGCGCAGAAGTCCCAGCTCGCCCAGAATGCTCCGTAAGTGTTTGCCACAACCAGAAACTTTGTTGTGAGTGTCCAACAGAAACTGTCGCTCATACTGCCGCACATACATACTCTCTCCTATCACACATTCTACAATCACACCGCCCGCTCCGATAACACGCGAAAGCACTGAATTTTCACTGAGAGAGGCCGCTGCAAACACCGGTTGTGCCGCCATCTTGTATAGGGAGATGTATGGGTAGATAGGGTAGATGCACAGAGTATTTTACCCAGTGTAGGGGAATCGTGAACCAGAGGACACAGGTTTCAGTTGAGAGGGGAAAAATGTAATGAGAATCTAAGGGGCAATTTTTTCCACACAGAGAGTGGTGTATATATGGAATGAGTTGCCAGAGAAGGTAGTTGAGGCAGAAACTATAACAACACTAAAGACATTTGGACAGCTACATGGATAGGAAAGGTTTAGACAGATATGAGCCAAACGTGGGCAGGTGGGACAAGTGTAGATGGAGTATATTAGTCGGCATGAGCAATCTGGGCTGAAGGGCCTGTCTTCATGCTGTATTACTCTAATTCCAAGTTCAGCTGGGATGGAACAATGGCCTGGCTGGAGACTAGATGGCATTTCAAAAAAGTTGCAAAAGCTGCGAGTCTAGTATCATAGTCTGTGTTACAGATTTTACAGTGGGCTTCCCAGTTCAAGGGGGCTGTGGGTGCTTAGTGATTGAGTACATTCAAGGCAGAGATCAACAGTTTTCCAGACTCTATGGGAATCGGAGTGGTGAATCTGTGGAATTCTCTCCCGCAGAAGGTAGTTGAGGCCAGTTCATTGGCTATATTTAAGAGGGAGTTAGATGTGGCCCTTGTGGCTAAAGGGATCAGGGGGTATGGAGAGAAGGCAGGTACAGGATACTGAGTTGGATGATCAGCCATGATCATATTGAATGGCGGTGCAGGCTCGAAGGGCCGAATGGCCTAGTCCTGCACCTATTTTCTATGTTTCTATGTTTCTATGAAAGTGCAATTGATGCAGAGTCTCAGTGCCTCTTTGCTGGGGGCAGGTTGGTCTGCTCCCATTTCGAGTGCTCTTCTTCTTGCAGGATTAATGAGCACCAGCAGATCAAGAGTCTATTCTAGTCTAAATTAGTTCTAGTCTAATTCTAAATTATTGAACTTCTACCAGGAATGAACATTTTCTATTGTAATTTGTCACTTTCACGGTATACGATGTTGCATGAATGTATCACCCTGCAGTGAAATATTGACGTAGCATGAATTATAGGTCTTTTTGTGCAAACGCTGCAGATGACAGATTTGTGAATATTCTTAGTTACACTTTTCTGGCAATGATAATTTTAGTGTCAAAAATCAGCTTGATAAATGTTTCTGCTGCTATTCCAGAGATTAGGACACAAGATCAAAAGAAATAGGAGCAGAAGTAGACGCTAAATTATATCACACACTTACTTCACACAGAAAGAGACCACTCAGGCCATCAAGTCTTTGCTGGCCATTGTTCTAGTCCCTAACCCACTTTATTAACTGAAATTTATACACGTCTCTTTGATTCTATTGCCACTAACATAAACCAAAGCAGGTAATTAACCTACCAGCACATCATTGGGATGTGGGAATAAATTAAAGGAGTCAGCAGAAACCCATGCAGTCACAGGGAGAACGTGGAAGCTCTATACATTCAGTACCCAAAGACAGGATCAAACCCGGGTCTTACATGGATACCACTGGATTATTGTGTACACCTCAAGGTGAAGGGCAAGCACCATCACATTGCTACTGGTTCTCAAATCCAGGCCTTTTTATTAAACTGGCTGATAATTTATTCAAAAATGTGATCAAATTTCCAGAACCCTGTCAAAGTCCTGGATAGTGCATTCTCTGTCCAAATATAACAACGGGAACTATAATTATATTTTAAACATCTTTATGAGAATTAACTAAGATTCGGGGCCTCCTAGTCAAAAGGTCGTCAGTTCTAATTCCGTTTCAGAAACCAGAGCACAAAATATATTAAGATGAGATCTCAGTGCATCACTGAGAGAAAGATCTGAAAGAGTGATGGTCATTCTCTGAAGTGCGCCACACCACTACAGCATCAACCTCTCACAGACTTGATGACAACTTTGCGAATCAATGTGGAATGCAACTATTTCAGATATCAGCTTTTGCATTTGTATCAATACTGATAACATTGAGAGAATATTTTCCGTGTTTATTTCAGATTCCAGCATTGGCTTTGCACCCAGTGGGCTGCAGCTTGGCAGGAGACAGAAAGTCAAGCGCAGATTTTGGCAACAGAGGTGCCAAGCACTATCTGCACTACCTCACAGGAATCAGGTGAGACCCACTACTGGGTGACTTCCTGATCCAGCTGATGAGGATGTTAATGGAGATGGTGAGAGCAGTAGGCAGGCTGCCTGATCTACTGCGAGGGAGGATTACAAGCAGCAGGGAGGAGTCAATCTCTTTACCCTCCCAGTAGGGTGTGCAGAACCAGGAAGCAACGAGTGCCTCTCAGAAGGCCAAGAGCACTTCCTGGCACACTCTCAAAATCAACCCCCTCACGCAGTGCTTACTGGAGCAGGTGTCAGCTGCAGCAAAGGCCACCCAGAGTCCGAATGCATCCACGCAGTCTTCACCCGACTCAGCTGGACAAGTGACCTATGCCACCCGAGTGCATCCTCTAAAGGAACAGCAACTTGCCAACTAGGAGCCGACAGATGCCACTTGCCAATGGATCGCTGTTCACACACAGGAATGAGAGGTCATTTGAGAGCAAACTGTGGCTTTTACTGGACAGAGGGCTGTTAGTCATGAGCAGCTCTCCACATTCCAGGAGCAACAGGCTAGGGGCTCACCTCCTGTGACCTCGGAGTTGCTCTTGATGTTCCAAGGTCAGTTGTGTGAGGCGCCCAGGGCCACAGAGTCTGAGCAGTGGTCGTGTTGGGCAAGGGAAGGCATGTTCATGGGTTGATATGTCTGGATCAGGATGTTGATGGAGTAAGTCGCTTGAGGTCCTGCAACAGCCTGGGGCCTGGTTAGATCAATGGCTGTTCCAACAGGCCAAACAGACATGACCTGCAGAGGTACGGAGTACATCAACAACATCACTTGGCCAGGCTGAACCTGCAACTACAATCCAGTGCCGCTGCCAGGACATAGGTTTTTATGGACAAGTTAAGACTAACAATTTTAACAACTCTGAACTTGAAGGAAGAACATGGCTCTTGTGTACTGTTTCAGTGCAATCTACTGTTCTTACACTCGCACTCAAGTATGATGGCGCCCTAGTAGAGTAACCTGGGTTTCCGACTCTGCAGACTGTTTAAGGGTGTTCCATCACTTCCACTGCGCAGCCTAACTCCTGCCTACCATTGGTAGATGGGGGCTTAAGTCTCCACCCGAGGATTCCTCCTTTCTTGCCTCTTTTTCCACTGACTTTCCTCCTAGCGAGTCTTCAGTAACCAGGGCAGCAGTGAGCAGCAAAAGACATGGCAAAGATCAGCTGCACCCGCGTGGAATGACACTGTGGCAAGAGAGTGGAGAATGACGGTGACCTTGACTTTGATGGAGAATATAGTTCTGGCACAAGGTCCTACTTGAAGAGATAGATTTCCTGATTTCTGAACCTAACCTGATTTCTGAAAGTAACCACACAGTGATCAACAGACTGCCTTAAATTCATAAACAAAGCTGTGGAGCACAGAAGTGCTCACAGTTAAACATGGAATGAATCCTAAAAGTTGGAAATTGGATTCTTAGAGTGCAAAAGGGAAGTGGGACAATGATGAATCATTAACTGTGCAGTCATGAACACAAGAAGGAACAGTGCATGGAAGTACTGGGGCTAATGTAATTACAAGTGTAGTTTCTAACAATATTTGATGCAATCAAGTTCAAGTTCAAATTTATTTGGTCACATACACCTTTAGGTGTAGTGAAATTCTTTTTGCCATGCAGCACATAAAAAAAAGAATACAACATGACAGTAATAGATAGTTTCAACATCAAAACATCGCCCCACAATGGTTCCCATTGTGGGGAAAGGCACAAAGTCCAGTCCCATCCCCATGTCCACCCATAGTCGGGCCTCCTTACTCGAGACCGTGGCTTCCGGAGCCGACAGGGCCGCGCCGAATGGAGCTCAACTGGCGATCTCATCAAGAGATCCCAGGCTCCCGATGGAAAGTTCAGCGCCGCCGCCCGCAGCCGCTCCACAGACCCGCAGCTCCGCAACGGACCCAGCTCCAGTCACCGGAGTTTCAGCGAAGTCACCGCCAGCCCCGCAATGGCGCTCCAGCGCTGCACCGCCGTCCTCCGACCCGCAGCTCCGCCGCCGCCGATGCCGAGCTGGTACCGCTGCCGCCGGTGCCGCCGCCGCTGCTGAGCCGGTGCCGCCGCCGCCGCCGCCGCCGCTGAGCCGTTGCCGTCGCCGGTGCCGCTGCCGAGCCGGTGCCGCCTCTGAGCCGGTGCCACCGCCGCTGCTGAGTCGGTGCCGCCGCCGCTGAGCCGGTGCCGCCGCCGCTGCTGAGCTGGTGCCGCCGCCGCCGCCGATGCCGAAGCTCCAGGCGGTCCTCTCAGGAGACGCCGCTCCAGGCCCGCTGGTAGGCCGCGGGGACGGGTCGAAGCTGCAGCCCGGAGAAAAGCTGCATCTCCGACCAGGTAGGGACCCTGAAAATTAGTTTCCCCCTCCCCCCCCTCCCCCACACATAAAAAAGCTAGAACTCCTCAAAACAAAACACTAAACTAACTAAAAATAAGAAAAAGAGATGAAAAAAACCAGACAGCTGCAGGCTAGGCAGCAATGCCCCCTACAGGACGGCGCCAAATCCCTTAAAGAATACTGAAAGACATGAAATGATACACTGTGTCTGATTATAAAGAGTGGTGATATAACCAATTGCTAGGCATTTATGTCTCTGTACTTTCAGTTCTAATATTCTATCCATTTTGCTCTAAGATGGTTAGCACCAAACATGAAGTCTATCACCTTTGTACTTTTTCAGCCACTTCTGAAATTCCTCAACTGATTTCAATGGTTGAGTATCAGACACAGATATTGCCTTATTGTTTAGCATTACTAATTCTCAGACAAAATGAGCCTTAGAGACTCATAGAGTGATACAGTGTGGAAACAGGCCCTTCGGTGCGACTTGCCCACACCAGCCAACATGTCCCAGCTACACTAGTCCCACCTGCCTGCACTCGGTCTATATCCCTCCAAACTTGTCCTATCCATGTACCTGTCTAACTGTTTCTTAGACGTTGGGATAGTCCCAGCCTCAACTACCTCCTCTGGCAGCTTGTTCCATACACCCACCACCCTTTGTTTGGAAAAGTTACCCCTCAGATTCCCATTCAATCATTTCCCCTTCACCTTGAACATATTTTCTGGTCCTCGATTCTCCTACTCTGGACAGGAGATTATATGCATCTACTCGATCTTTTCCTCTCATGATTTTATACACCTCTATAAGATCACCCCTCATCCTCCTGCACTCCAAGGAATAGAGATCTAGCCTAAACCTCGACCTATGCCTCAGACCCTCTAGACCTGGCAACATCTTTGTAATTCTTCTCTGAACCTTCTCAAGCTTGACAATATCTTTCCCATAACATGGTGACCAGAGTGAACACAATACTCTAAATGCAGTCTCACCAACGTCTTATATGCACTTTTTATAATGCATTTTTAATTTTGCTTTTATTTTCTTTTAATTCTTCTATTTTATTTCATTTTATTATTTCATTTTATTGTATGACATGTTTTTATGTGAAGCACTTTGAGTCTGCCTCGTGTATGAAATGTGCTATATAAATAAAGTTGCCTTGCCTTGCCTTGCCTTGCCTTGCCTTGCCTTATACAACCGCAACATGACCTCCCAACTTCTACAAATATTCTGACTGATGAAGGCCAATGTGCCAAAAGTCTTTTTGACCACCTTATCTACCTGTGACTCGACCTTCAAGGAACCATGCACCTGCACTCCTAGATCCTTCTGCTCTACACCATTTGTTGGCCATTTGTTTTTCATCTAGATTTAAAACAATTCAACATTCATTTAACTGGTCCAAATCAATTCCTGGCATCATCAGATTTCAGAAGTGTGCATTATCCTAGGTAGTTGCAGGATTTGTAGCGATGGAGAAAGTAAGGGTAAAAACAGCTTTTGTCATTATGGGAAAAGCAACTTCTGAAATATTATATTACTGAATATACTGCACTGAAAAAATATTAAATGTATTTCCAGCTACAGATTTGTAGCTGGAAATATATTTAATATATTGTGCAATTTAAGACATAATTTGTACCCACAGAATATTGTTCACTAATATGTCAGAGGAGAAACATTTGGCATAGTCAGTGGAAATGCAAAGCAATGAGTAATTTATTTTTAACTAACTCTTCCCAAAACAAGAGTATAAAGCATTTTATTTCATATCCAGCATTTCAAAGCTCGTACCACATACCAGATTTCAAAGATATTCCCTGTTCCTTTGCAGAGTTCAAGTCAGTTTAATAAATTTGCCTTATGCTCGGAAAGGATATTTTTGTGAATTCGCTAATTCTCACTGTGCAATGATAGCAAATGGCAGTCACATATATTACACATGAGCATCTACTCATAAGTAGGTAGGTAAAAATGCTGGAGAAATTCTGAAGAAGGGTCTCGACCCGAAACATCACCTATTCCTTCGCTCCATAGATGCTGCCTCACCCGCTGAGTTTCTCCAGTATTTTTATCTACCTTCCATTTTTTCAGCATCTGCAGTTCCTTCTTAAACATCTTACCCAGAAGCAGGATTAGTGCAGAAATATATTTCAAAGTACAATTAGACGGGCAGTAATATGCCAACATGATACAAGATGTCTGTATAGTTCAAATGCCAGCCATCTGTATTACTAATACTGTAATTACCTCACATTCATGAATGAGGCAATTCACAGCTATAATTATGAGCTAAATTGAAAGGTCAGCATGCCAAAGGAGGATATTTTACTCTGTGAAAGTAAACTCATAGGACATGGAATTAATCAGACCACCTCTGCCTTCACAAGTATTCAGACCCCACTGTGAAGAATTTGTAGTGTGGTTAAAATAAGGGCAGTGAAGATTAATTTCATTTGATTAACTTCCAACCAAGACAGAGTACAGATGTAATGATTACAAGATCACCAGTATCACCAATTCTTTTTAATGCCATGTGACCAAGTGGAGGAGCCACTGTGAGAGACAGAAGGTAGATAATAAATGAGCTTCTGAAATGAAGTACATCTACATCTTTACAATCAGGTAAAAACCATAAATATTTTTTAGAATTGCTGACCACACAAAACTTCAGTGGCATGAGAATATAAATGAATTGGATAAAAATGTAGGTTAGCAAGTTTTGCACAAAAATCAGTAGATTTGGAGAGGGCAAAGAAGATTGTCAAAGGATCCACCAGGACATGGATCGTTTGGAAATATGGGAGATAAATGGCAGATGGAGTTTAATCCTGACAAATAGTAGGTTTTGTACTTTGGGAGGTCAAATGCAAGGATAAAGCATATATCCTTGCATTTGGGAGCATTAATGCACAAAGTAACCTTGGTCCAGTTGCAGCTTTGATTAGGATATTTGGGGTATTGTGTGTATTTCTGGTTGCTGCATTACACGAAGGAGACCATGTGGGTCCTTGATGATAGGGTTTTTTCTCCAAATATAAATGTTATCTAGAATAAATATATACAAAGCAAGAACAATGTAAAAACTCTTCTGACCTCCTCAGGGGCTACACTTACATTCATTAGAGTTATCTTTGGTAGTGTTCACAAAACTGTCATTGTACCAGGCACCTTGACATCATGTAGCCCCCCTGAGTGATGTCCCTTCCCTTGTTTAAGGGGCACCTCCACAATACTCTGTCTCACAATATGCAGCAGCGAAAGGATCCCAGACTGTGGTCCTCCCCCACAGTGTCTTGGCGTTGGCTGCACCAAGCTTCAGTGCGTCCCTCAGCACGTACTGCTGCAGTCTGGAGTCAGAAATATTCCCTGACGGATATGTCACTCTGCTGGGAAATCAACAAGTTTTGTGTAGACTGAAGAGCGCCTTTCAGAGTTGAAAGAATAGCAGCACTTGATGGCCATCTCTGAATGTGTTCCTGAGAACAGTCCGAAAATCAGAGAGTCCCCTGTTGCAGAGCTGTTTGGGATAAACCGTGACAAGGATCCTTGCATCATTCACCAGACACTCTGCGATGAGGTGGGCAACCGTGTTTTCTCTGTAGCAGCCATTCTGAGGGCAGTTGGATGCCATTTTGCAGCAGCAACTCATGCAGATCCCTTCTATGACGGGGAGCTGGACCGGGCAGAGTCCACAACTTTGTGATCTCCTTTGTTCTTGGGCATTTGAGTTGCCGAACCAGGCCATAATGCAACCAGTCAATATGCTCTCTACTCTACACCTGTAGAAGTTCAAGAGAATATTTGTCGACATTCCAAATCTTCTCAATCTTTTAAGAAAGTAGAGGCATTGATGGTAATTCTTTATGATTGCATTAATGTGCTGGGTCCAGGACCGATATTCAGAGATACACACACCCAAGAACTTGAACTTGGTAACTCTCTCCACCACTGACCCGTCAATGAAGACGGGCTCAAGGAAACTCGATCTTTCATGCTAAATATCTGACTAAAAACTTCCACAGTACAGTTTTTAGCCAGATATTTAGTATGAAAATATTGATCATGGATAGACAATTACACAAAATATAGATAATTTAGATGTTCTTATGATATGATTGTGCAAAACATAATGATTTTGATTATCTTGAGAATTGATGTTTGTGGATTTAGAACACATGTCTGTATAATACGGCCCTTGCCTGCTGCAGTGTTATATACCAACAGAGTAAAATTTATGGGAATTAAACATTCAATTCCTTTGATTTGGCATAGAAATTCATGGCCGTGAGATTTAAAAATCATGTTATATTGTGAATTCTTGTGTGAATGGGTCAGTTTGTTATTTGGATACTGGCTATTAAAAAAAATATTTTTAGCCTTTTCTTAAGCATGGGATATATGTTTAGATATAGTAATTGAATTTATATGAATTTGATGACACTGATGAATATAAATTTTTTGTTGGGTATTTATTAATTTTTTTCATGTTTAACTTGTGTTAGGCATTTTGTTGAACAAAATTATTTATTTTAAAATTATTTTTTTCTAAAACTGCAAATAAATACTTGTTTCTATTTAATGCTGTTCGGTGGGTTTTTTCTTTACATTTTTCAGATGCCTCCGAAGAAGAAATGCAAAATTATCAATCGAATTGCCCAGCCTGGCATAGCTAGAGCTCGCCTTGAAGTGAATTTCTCTGTCATGCCCAAATCTAAGAGGGATCTTAAAAATGAACATATCTTGTACTTGTATACCTCGTTTGGAAAAAGTCAGTCTGAATGGGAAAGTAGTGGACAGCAAAGCATGTCATGCATGGTTTGAAGAGCAAAAACTTGTAGTTTACAATGCCAAAATTGAAAAGTAGAGGAAAAACAAGGTGTACAGAGTTGCTTATTGGTTGCAGTCTGAGGTTTATGATGATGCTACTGATTATGATATGCCAGTGTACTAGCTAGCAGCTGATGTTCTTCATGAAGACTTGGTCTTTTGCTAGAAATTGTAATTTCTTTACCTGTTACGGACTTACAGCATATAATACAATAATATTAGTTATGAACTTGAGAATATCACATTTTTGAATTTTCAAGGCAGTCTGGGTGTTTATTACTATTTCCGTCACATCGGAATTTTGTAATTTTTTAGGTAATTAACTAATTATACACTTTAATTTCAGGTCATCCAGTTCAAGGATGTACAATTTCAGGATGTATCATATTTGTTTCAGAATGCTTCAATCTATAATAACTGAAACTTTCATTCAGTTATTTTTAATAAAGTTATGGGCTTTTATGTCAATTGACTGTCCTCGATGTTTTTTATGTTAAGTTAATGTAAAAGCAATAGGGAACAAGATGCTAATTTCCAAGTATGAAAATGACCATAACGTTTTAAATACTGAAGATATGGAAGTGAATTAGGTATCAAATTAAAGTTCTTTTTAAGCTTTATCTGATGGGATAAATTACAGGATTGATTTTTTAAATCTCAAAATTTTGTAACATCCCTATATATAGAACCAAACAGACACCATAATTTGCAACCACAACTACATTTTAGAAAAAGTTTCTGGTTCTTAAGGACATTTGGGACATACTGAAGTTCAAAGCTACATCTTTACCTTTCCTCTCCCTTGAAATCAAATCCTAGTAAATAACCGAATCAGATTGTTTAAATAGCATCAGATATTAGCTACTTGAAGAGAATCAGCTGAGTTTCCTAAAATGCAGGTCACGTCTGACTCGCTCGACTGAATTATCTGAAGTGTCCACTAAGCACAGTTCTGACATCTGACAAGATTCCTCACAAGAGGTTAATAGTAAACCTCAGAAGGCAAAATTGAAGGGAACCTTCAACAGGGGCCAGTAACAGGTTGACAGGTAGAGGATGCGAGTAGCATAATGAATTCATTTTCAGATTTGCAGAATGTGGCAGATGGCACTCCTCAGCTTCGCACCATACACAATTGCAGAATTTAATATCCTGGTTTGCAGATGCCACTCAATGAGGAAGAACAGAGAGGTGGATTGCTGAAGCTGAAAATGAGCACCTGGAGTCCAATTTTAATTTTAGTTAATCTACAGTGCACTCTAAGGGTTAAATGACAAGGAGGGATCACCGAGGTACAATTTTATAATAAGAACCAAGCATTTCAGGATTGCAATATGAAACATTGTTGCATGCAATAATGGTAGAATTATGAGACCCCCCCTTTCACAAACAACAATCAATGTTTTGTGAATTTTAAATTCAAGATTAATAGACATAAGGCGTATTAACGAGTACAAGAGTAAAAGTGACTGAATGTTGTAGATAATTCCTGATCTCATTGATCGTTCAATTTGCACTATGCAGCACCTTTCACTTGGCAAAACAATTGAAGCTTGCAAGATCCAAGTCAAGGCATTGATTGATTATCCACCTATCCCACTGATCCAAAGATCAGCAATAAAGGATAAGTACACAGATAAATGGTATTGTTAAGACTGGTTCATTGGGAACAATTCTTGTCTCAGAACGTTGTGTATTTGGGTACCAGTCCGGAGCATAATTAAAACAGCATTGCATGGTCAGAGATGCTGCCTTTTACATCAATATTAGTTCTCATCTGCATTTTAAATTGCAAGCATAGCTTCAAAGTGAGGAGGAATGACAGCCACTGTTAGTCGATATTTATCCTTCAATCAAAATCAAATTGACCATCTGGTTCATCATGTTGCAGTTGTGGGAGCTGCTGTGACCAAGTTGATTAGCATGTTTTTCCACACCAGTGACAACAATTGTTGGCTGTAAAGCACTTTGTGCTGCCATGGCCACAGTGAAAGGTCTGCATAAAAAGTATTAATTTCTTAAATTATAAGAAAGAAAAATCTTGGACTCTATTATTTACATTTTGTGATGTTCCATTTCCTTAATTCAAGTAACTTCAATTCCACTTACTTCCATTCTCCAGTGAGGCCAAGAAAATGGATCAGTTAGAACAAATTAAGCAGTCGCTATAAAGCGTAGAAAGAAACTGTAGATGCTAGTTTAATCCAAAGATTGGCACAAAAAGCTGGAGTAACTCAGCGGGACAGGCAGCATCTCTGGACAGAAGGAAAGGGTGATGTTTCGGGTCGAGACCCTTCTTCAGAACAAAGGGAAACGAGAATATATACGATGATGTGGAAAGATAAAGAACAATGAATGAAAGATATGCAAAAAAGTAACAACGATAAAGGAAATAGGCCATTGTTAGCTTTTTGTTGGGTGAAAACGAGAAGCTGGTGCGACTTGGGTGGGGGAGGGATAATAATAATAATAATAATTTTTATTTGCGGGCGCCTTTCAAAGTCTCAAGGACACCTTACAGAAATTAACAAGAGTAAAAAAAACATATAGTCGGAGTAAAATAAATAATAAGGACATCACCAATACACAAATTAAAGACAGATTTCGCTCCAAAGACAAAAAATCAAAAACACAATGTGAAGAGAGAGCAGCAGCAGCTAAACCGCGTCAGCGTACACTCTCCCTTCCGACAGCCATCTTGGACACAAACCAAGACATTCACTTACACACAAAAAATCATCCCCCCACAATGGTTACCACTGTGGGGGAAGGCACAATGTCCAGTCCCCATCCCCAGTTCTCCCAAAGTCAGGCCTATTGAGGCCTCCGCTATTGCCTCTATGGAGGCCCGATGTTCCTGGCCGTTCTGGTCGGGTGCTGTTGCCCCGGCGTCGGGATAGTCCTTTCAGCGGCTGGGCCACCTGGAACAGCCGCTTCCTAACTGGATACCGCGGCTTCCGAAGCCGACAAGGCCGCGCCGGTTTGGAGCTCCCAGGCTCCCGATGTTAAAGTTGGCGCCGCCCGCTCCGCTCCGCAGACCCGCAGCCCGGAGGTGTTGATCTCGGCGGTCACAGCTCACCAGAGCTCCAGCGCGTCGATCCAGCGCGGCGACCCAGGCAAGGCATCGCCCGCTCTGCTCCGCGATAGCGCTCCAGCGCTGCGCCGCCACCGAAGCTGAAGGTGCTGGGTGGTCCCCGCCAGGAAACGGCGCTCCAACGCTGGTAGGCCACGAGGACGGGTCGACGGGGCAGCCCGGAGAAAAAGCTGCCTCACCGACCAGGTAGGGACCTAGAAATATTGTTATCCCCTACCCCCCACATTAAAAAGTCTAACTCTCCGACAAGCAAAGCACAGGACTCACTAAAACTACAAAAGAAAAAGTGAATTAAATGGACGGCTGCTAGTTAGCAGCCGTTCCCCAAGATGGCTCCTCCTCCTCCGAGAGATAGAGAGAGAGGGAAGGCAGAGGTTACTAGAAGTTAGAGAAATCAATATTGAATGGCGGCGCTGGCTCGAAGGGCTGAATGGCCTACTCCTACACCTATTGTCTATAATATTCATACCACCGGGCTGTAAGCTCATTATAAAGTGATTGGTATGAATATATTTAAGCCGATTCACATTAACATTTCTTCTTCATTGAGCAACAGATAATCTTCAATGATGCATTACACATAATATACATCAATCTTCCCCCAAATAAAGAATTCATTTCCATAGAAAGATACAAAAAGGTGGATTAATTCAGCTAGTCAGGCAGCATTTCTGGAGAACATGGCTAGGTGATGTTTTGGGTCGCAAACCATCATCATGTAGGTCCCTTGCAGTCAGAAACAGGCGAATTGATCATGGGGAACAAGGACATGGCAGACCAATTGAATAACTACTTTGGTTCTGTCTTCACTAAGGAAGACATAAATAATCTGCCGGAAATAGCAAGGGACCGGGGGTTAAATGAGATGGAGTAACAGAGTGAAATCCAGGTTAGCCGGGAAGTGGCGTTAGGTAAATTGAATGGATTAAAGGTCGATAAATCCCCAGGGCCAGATAAATTGCATCCCAGAGTACTTAAGGAAGTAGCCGCAGAAATAGTGGATGCATGAGTGATAATTTTTCAAAACTCTTTAGATTCTGGAGTAGTTCCTGAGGACTGGAGGGTAGCTAATGTAACCCCACTTTTTAAAAAGGGAGCGAGAGAGAAAACGGGGAATTACAGACTAGTTAGTCTAACATCGGTGGTGGGGAAAATTCTGGAGTCAGTTATTAAAGATGGGATAGCAGCATATTTGGAAAGTGGTAAATTCATTGGACAAAGTCAGCATGGATTTGTGAAGTTCTAGTTAATTCTAGTTAAATGTAGTGTTGTTTTTTTTTAATACTGGTTTTAAATGTGTATATGTGGGGGGCGGGGTGGGGGGAGGGGGAAACCGTTTAAAATATCTTCCCTGTCCGGGAGACCCGACCTTTTCCCTGTCGGGTCTCCGTTGTCGTTGGGGCCTAGCACCGTGTAGCGGCCTCCAGCCTGAACGACCCGGGGGCTCGGGAGATTGCGGAGTTGCGGACTACTCACCATCATGGGGCTGGCCGGCCTCGGAGCGTGGGGAGTGGTGGTGACTCGCTGCTGCGACTTGACTCCTGGGTCTTGGCGGCTCCAGCAACGCAGCCGCAGGTCCGGTGAACTGGGACATCGGGAGCTCGCGGGTCCGGGGGGAGAGACCGCTTCCCGGAGCTCCCGCAACGCGACTTCTCCAGCCCGTGTCGCGGGGTTGGAATGACCCGGAGC